>NW_016826000.1:53642-96220 GCF_001698545.2 Rhinopithecus bieti
TTTTTTTTTTTTTTTTTTTTTTTTTTTTGAGACAGAGTCTCACTCTGTCGCCAGGCTGGTATGCAGTGGCATGATCTTGGCTTACTGCAACCTCCGCCTCCTGGGTTCAAGTGATTTTTCTGCCTCAACCTCCCCAGTAGCTGGGACTACAGGTGCACGCCACCACGCCCAGCTAATTTTTGTATATTTAGTAGAGACTGGGTTTCACCATGTTGGCCAGGATGGTCTCGATCTCTTGACCTTGTGATCTGCCCACCTGGGCCTCCCAAAATGCTGGGATTGTAGTCATGAGCCACCACGCCTGGCCAATACTAGGTAACATTTATTGAACAATTATTAAGTGCTGAGTCCGTTCCAAGCACTTTGTATGTATTAGTTGGTTGAATCCTACAACTACCTATATGAGGTAGATACTATTGCTATGTCCTTTTACAGATGAGGAAATTGAAGCACAGAGGAACTGAACAACTTGTCCAAAGTTACAGAGCTGGGAGAGTTGTGGTTTGAACTCAGACAGTTTGACCCCAGAGCCTGCCCTGGAACCAGTTGCTCTAAGAACCAATTGTTCACCTCCTTTTTATTCCTTCCAAAATTCCATGGCATTATGCTTTTTTGGAGGAGTAAAAGTAGAAAGAAGGAAGCCATTGTGAGTGGAATGCTCATATATGCTATCCTATTTTATTAATTAATCCTTATAACAACTCTTCAAGGTAGATATTATTCATGTGGGTTACAGACGAAGAAGATTGCCTTATAGTTTGTAAGTGGCACCAAGATTTGAATCTGAAACTAACAAATGACATTTGTTCAGTGCCAACTGTATGCTGGATGTTTTATATCCCTTTTCTGTTTGATCTTTATAATGATCTTGTAAGGCAGGTGTCTTTGGGAGTCATAAGAATGAGGCAAGTAAAGAAAGTCTTGAATGGGTTTCAGTAGCAGTGCTATACTGCAAGAAGCATCCGTCCATGGGATGAATAAGAAACAGATGTATCCATCACACTTAACTTACTTTTATTAGGAGACAGTAAGACTGTGAGAAAAAGAGCACTGGGTGAGAGTCATATATTGGTGGGAAGCTGACTGAAATCAGGGAAAATACCTCACTGGGAAGTAAACATCATACATTTGGTTGAGATGTTTCTTGTTGTGGAGAAGATGGTTCCAATGGGCACATCTAGAGTTGAATGCTTGATCTTGAGGTAGAAGCCATTGGTTTTCCAGTGAGTCCCTTCATATGTCTAGGTCAGCTTGTCCCTTGTTTGAGACAGGTGGGAGCTTCCTATGAACCACTTCCATGATGTCTAGTTAGTATTCATGACTATAACATTTTCTAAGATTCCAGGTCATAGATTTCTCCTATGTTGCAGTTACCCTAGGACCCATAAGTGTACAGCTGTTAAAAAAAAGCTTCCTGGTGTCAGTAACAGGTACAACTCTCATTTTCCAGATGACGATCTAAAACTTAGAGTGCTCCGTATCTTCAGTTCAGGTCCAGGATTAGACAATAAATGTCAAAGCTAGGATTGAAGTCAGATGTATTGACTACTAAAACACATATATTGGAGTATAGCAACATGCTGTCTTGCTTGTAGAACTGTTCACCTCTTTTGCTTGTATAATTTTTATTTCAGGAGTTTCTTCTGTTATTCAAACTATGTGAAGCTATTCCAGCAAGCTTATGTAATAGAGAATAGCATCAAATGTTTGTCAGTAATCTTAGCTTTCCATTTGACATTAAAAATCAGAGATTTCTCCTTTTCATGGTCATGCCTCTGGTCCTTAAATTACTATAGAATTTTTCTAAACATCCTGCAGGCCTCAACTCTCTTTCCTTTCCAGAAAATTGTCAGAAAAAACATAGATAAGATTACTAAAACATAGATAAGATCACAAAAACTTGTAGTAGCTCACCATTGTGGATAGCAATTATTCCTGGCTTCCATGCCTGTGAGTCTCAGCTTTGGAGAATTTTAAATATCCAGGTGCTCATGTTTCACCCTAGATGGCTACTCCTAATTTGGGCACTGAGCAGATAGATTATGTATGCTTACATAATTTTTTAATTATAAAGAATTACATGTACATGATAATAATGTAGGGTATTTTCTTGACCCCTTCATGGGACTTGCAACAGGGGCACCTCATTTATTCAGCCCACCCTGCTCAACCCCTCACAGGAGGGAGCATGAGTGAATGAGTACAGGAACTAGAGAGCAAGTGCAGGTCCTACCAGATGCTTTGGTTCTGGCAGGAGCAAACTCTGTGCGGGGCCCCACGGCAGCACCCAGGCTGGGTGCTTGTGTCCCAAGGCCCCAGAAGGCATGTTACAGTGCTCTCTTATTTCTGCAGTCTGCAGACAGCAGTGTGTTATCAGCTGAGTGGGTCCTTTGCCTCATCATATGGGGTGGCTGCCTTCTGCCAGTGAGGGCAAAGGTCCAGTGTGACAGCCTTTTTGGGTACCTGCACCTGGTGCATCCTGAATTCATGTCCTGTGCCCAAGAAGAATGAGGTCATGTGGCAGGATTGAAGGATAGTGAATGTGGATAATTTTATTGAGTGATGAAAACAGCTCTCAGTAGAGACGGAGGAGCTGGAAAAGGGATGGGAAGGGAAAGTTGCTCTCCCCTGAAGTCAAGCTGCCTCTCTGCCTCTCTCTTCTGAAGTCAAGTTACTTCGTCCAGCTGTGTCTCTGAAGTGAAAGTCACCTCTCTCCTACATCCAGCCACTTCTTCCTGCCATTCAGTCACTTCTCCTGTCTGCTGGCTGAGTTTGGGGTCTTTAAATACACAATATGGGGGCAAGCGGGTGGTAGGTAATACTGTAAATACTTACAGTGTAATACCAAGTATTTACTCTCAATATTGGACAGTTTTGGAAAAGGCAACATTCAATTGGTAAAAAGACATTATCAGAAAGAACCAATCAGGAGAGAGGGGACACAGGGATGGAAGTTCTCACTTTGAGCTGTGAGGTTCAGGCTTTTTGGGTCAAATGTTGAGTTTTGCCAGAGATTCATCCCAGTCTGCCTAGAATTTCTCTGCCTCCTGTTGCTATCAATAATTTTCCCATCTCCCACTCAAAAAATCCCAACTGAGTGCAGTGGCTCATACCTGTAATCCCAGTATGTTGGGAGGCTGAGGCAGGAGGATTGCTTGAAACGAGAAGTTCGAGACCAGCCTAAAAAACATGGTGAAACCCCCTGTCTACAAGAAATACAAAAATCAGCTGGTTGTGGTGGTACACACCTGTAGTCCCAACTACTTGGGCAGTTGAGACAGGAGTATTGCTTGAGACCCAGAAGGCAGAGGCTGCAGTGAGCTGAGATTGTACCACTGCATATCAGCCTGGGCCACAGAGAAAGATCATGTCTCAACAACAACAAAAATCCCAGCACCAAAGGGCATACACGAAAGTGAAAAGTCCACATCTCAATGTCAAATCCATTCTCAGGCCTTAGGAGTAGCTTCTAACTGCTGTAAGCTTTTGTCTCTTTGCTGCTGGCTCCGTAATACTGGATAATGCCTTCATAAGAAAAGCTTCACGAGTGAATCTGATTCATACCAAAGGTCACCAGACACTGATCAGAGAATGAGGAACAAACTCCTTGAGCTGACCTTCAAGGTTCTTCATAATCTTATTCTTTATCTACATTCTGTGGATCCGATATTCCAGGCACGGGCATTTTCAAGAGTCTGGTGTCTTTTCTTACATTGTAATCTCAGACTGGTATGTCTTAACCCACATTTCTGCACATTAATATTATTATTATTTTTAGCCTTCATGTACTCACTTCAAATGAAATTCTTCTATGTAAGTGTCTTCTAAACTATTTCCCTGTTGGTTTTTCTTTACCATTTTTATTTGATATTTCCAGAGCACAAATTTTATTCTATTCAGAGCTATTCAATGACATTGCATGCTATGCTCATTTAAACTCACCAGAATCCAACTGCAGATCTTCAGAAGAGAGAGAGAGAGGGAAAGAGAGAGCAAGAGATACTGCATAGGGATCTGTTGTTTCCGCAGCTGGAATCAGTTCTCCTGTTGTTTCTTATGGTGTTGGTACTTGTGAGGCTTTTAAAGTACAGTTTGAGTCTACTCAATTTTCACATTACTTGCTGATTTTAGAACCCCACTCTCCCAGCAAGATACTAGTCCTAGTTAATTAGTTGTTTGCATGTGTCAGTGCAACCTTCTTCTTTGATCTGTATTTGGCTACTTACACACAATATACCAGAGTGCTTTCTAAGCACATTATTCCCTTTCTTTTTCAGCTTGAGGAAGGAAGTTAACTACTAAGTATAGCTTAGTGTTTAAGGTTCCAGGCTCAGAGCCAGGCTGCTCAGGTTTGCATCCTAGCTGAAACACATTTTGGGGTAGGATGACACATATTTTTCTGGTTTGCCTAGGACAATCCCTTTTTATACCTTCCGTTCGTTCTAGCATCCTGTGCAGTGAGTGCCTCCTTTCAGGCTCAGACGTGTCCTGGTTTAGACGATTAACTCTATTATCCGTCTCCTTTGGGGTGACTTAGTACCTTTAAGTATCAACTTTTTCGTCTGTAAAATGTGGAAAATATCATTACTTAAAAGTTGTTTCTAAAACATGACGAACAGAATTCTGCATAGAGGAAACTTCTAATACACGTTAGCCACATTTCCCTCTTCCTTTGTTTTCTGGGGAGGGGTGTGTGCCTAAGTCATACTGTCCCAACTTGTTCACCAATATACAGGAATGTGGCTTACTCATGTAATACTTCTTCCTTATAGTATTTACTCTCAATATTGGAAAATTGTAGTAGTATACAGATTTCTTTAGAACAAGACATTATATTGCTACATGTCAAAAAATGGTCAGTATATATATGTGTGCATATATAGAGATACACATATATGGTCTTCTCTGTCTCTCTCATCTTTCTGTACATATACAGACACACATAAAAATATAAGTGTATACAATCTTAATGTGAATGCCCCCTTCTCCCTTACCTAAGGTACTCTAATGCACTACAAAATATGAGGAATGTTCAAATAATCTCAAGAATTATAATCAATCTTTTATGCCTTTATGAGTTCAACTTTCAAAACCTTTTAAGAATAGAAAAAATCAGAAATCAAAATTGTTTATACCTAATTAAAATACTAACTAGTGCTTGGGTCTAATAGGATTGGGGGATAAAAAGCACATTTTAGGAATATCCTATAAAAAATTCAAGGCAGAGACAAAGGCAATGATTAATTAGGCAACAAGTATATTAACATAAAACTTCATATGAAATCTATAGATTCCCAAGCTGCTTATTAGACCTTGGTAAGTCGTTGAGAATCTGAGCTGTAAGAAATGAAGCTCACTTAAAAAAATAACTACCAAGAGCAGACCAAACGGTCTTTGCTTGATAAACCTTGCTCTGCCTGCCTACAGAGTTGAGGCAGAAGCCATCTAGAATGCAGTCTCCTTCCTAAGCCTCTGAGAAGCATGTCATTACTCTTTCCACTTTGAAAAAGGAGTCTGTCAATCAAGAAAGCTTATTTTGCAGGTCCTGGAGGGGAGGAATAACACATTCAGTTTTACTCCCTCTTATTCTTGGTAACACTTCATCTCAAGTGCCCATTAACCAGCACACTCAATAACTTGGGCTGAATTATGATGAAAGCACTCTCCTGGGAGTCCAAGACATCTGCATCAAACAGTCATTGCCATTAGTTTACAAGGATGCATAAAATCATAGACCAACATAAGTAAAGTATGGCCAACCCCCATCTGGGAACCACAAAAAAGCCGACCCTAATGAAGGATTAGAGGAAATCCCTTTGTTCTCAGGTTCTCTCAAGTCACATCACCTGTACTACCTTAAGAAGTCAGTGGGTTACACCTCATTTCTTCTTTTTATAATGACATATGTGACACTTCATCCTGGGATTCAGATCTTAATTTTTCAGTTCCTTTTTTCATGTCATGATAAAAAATTCTGGGGAATATATAGTGTCAGCTTCCTTTCAGATTCATCATTTCAATATTTTCATCTGCTACAACTGTTTAATTAGGAGAGGCTTCTTTTGGTAGGCTCCTTTTGTATAACTTTAATGAAACTGAAGAGCATGAAATGTGGTTTCCCTGCTTTTAAATGAAGCTACTTTTATAGAAATAAGATGAGAAATGGAGAAATTGTTGAAGTCACAGTGCATGAAATTAAGGGAGCCCAAACTGTATTGGCAATAGTGCTTTTTTTTTCTTCTTAAGTTGATGTTTTTGAGGAACAAGGTTGTGGTTGCTAACAAACAGGATCGATATTGTTTTTTCTTTCATTTTTTTTTTTAAGTTCATAGACTTCTCACAGACATGCCCTTAAGGATTCAATTTGTTGTTGTTTAGGAAAATTGTATGAAGCAAACTATGTGTGATAGAGGGTTATTTTCAAACACTACAAAAGCAAATTAATGATGGCATCTAGTTATGAGATAAAAACCTGATATTGTGCTGAATCTTACCTAAAGCAGGATTTAATGTGTAGGATTGAAACAGAATAATTATAGAAAATTTCAAGCAACTTATGCTATAATCATAAGCCATGTACTAGACTAGGAGGCTCTACCAAACCAATAATGTGTTAGTTATGTGCTCATCATCAAATTTTCTATCATACTATTCTGAATCTACAAATATAAAGGGAGGAGATGAAGCAGCAATTTTCCCTTACATTTAATCCATGCAACAAGCACTTCGGAAATTCAAGTACCAAATTCAGGACATCTGTATTGCCTTGCTATACAGTTTAGGCTAACTTGATAACTGGCAAAATATTTTTTTCAGGTTTTGAAACTGATTTTAAGTGCCAGTTAAAAATTATAAAGATATTGAGTGGAATTTTCCTCCTGACTTATAGGTGATTAGCACCCTTAACTTAGAACAAGGAGATATTAAACATCCCCAGATTTAAACAAAGTACTTCCAAGGGCCAGTAACAATTGGAGCCAGAAAACTTGATCAGGAATTTGTTAGCTCATGAACCCTAACCTGCACTCCAGCTCCCTCTTGCTCCCCATCTCGAACTATATGGAGAATTGAGGCAACATGGTGAAAGAGAAGCTCCCTGGGCTTACATTTCATGCTGCAGATGGACTCTCCTCTCCTCATGGGATAGCTGGGCATTTGTCAGTTTCTACCCCATCCATTGTGTACTATGGGGAAGTCAAGAACTGAGGACTTTGGGAGGTGTGGAGCCAGATCTAGCTTCCTTTTTCAGAGAACTGAGATGTGGGAAGTCTCCTCAGGGCTTCCTGATAAACTCTGAAGACAACTCCTGAAACAGTCAGCTCTTGGACTTCTGGAATTCAGAGGGCAGAGATGATCATTCAAGGATAGCCAGGAAAGCATAGACATCCAACAAGGAAGGGACTACAATCAAGACACTTTGTTGAAAAAACTTTCCCCCTTTCTTTCTCTCTTGCCTCCCATCTACTTCTAACCCCAAATAAGTTAAGCCTTGAAAAAGTAGAGGGATGAATTAATCTCCCCCTTCCCATCCACTTAGAGATGCTGAGCAGGGGTGAAAGAGCTGGTCTTGTGGTGCTGTCCACACTCAAGCTTCTGAAGGCAGGGGGATGGCTGAGGCAGAGATGAGATGTAAATGGAATATGAAAGAAACTAAACCAAAGAGTGTTCTAATAACTGAGATTAAGCTGAAATGACTGAAATGTAAGAGATGTGCTAAAACGTTGGACAAAACAACATTGAAAACAGTGATTGGGAAATAAATGCCTATATCCAAAAAGTCAGTAAAATCAGTTTCTCTTTGGTTCCCTTGATCATGTTTGATCTCTTTTTATAATTTTCTTTTGAATCTAGGATAAAACCACTGAGGTAATCACTCTTAAAATCACTAAAGTTAAGCAGATAAAAATAAATGCTTTTTTTCCATAACTGAAAACCTCTAGTGTTTCTTATATTTAATGACACATGAAAAATATTCCCCAATAGTATGCTCAGTACCTGGGTGATGGGATCATTCATACTCCAAAACTCAGCACTCAGCATCACACAATACAGTCAGGTAACAAACTTGTGCACGTACCCGCTGAATCTAAAATAAAAGTTGAAAAAAAAAATCAAGAGAAGAGATTTCTGGAAAAAGAGAATAGCAGCAGCTACAATAACAACAACATCCTTGAAAGCCAACAACGTTATTCTGGCTTCTCTGTTTGTATAAATCATTTAAAACAGTGCAAAGCCAAGTGAGTAGTGTTAAACTTATTTTTATAGAAAGATTAAGTTTCTACTTTACCTCTAGGAGATGAATTTTCTATTCTCCTTATGTATCTGTCCTAGGTTGAGTTTTCTGAGATGCAGACTTATGGTAGAGAGTGGTGTGTGGGAGGTTTATTGGAGAATACTCTCTGATTGACACTTGGAGGGGCATAGAAGGAGCAGGATTGGGTAGAGTGAAAGGCCGAACTGTGATGCAGTCACAGCAAAGACTGGAATGATGCTTCCAGTTGCCCTGAATTGCAGCCAGGAGGCTGGCCCTTTCTTTATTCTCCACATAGGCCAGTCTTGGTTGCAGGATGCTCTTGGGAAGGGAATATGACCTGACTCAGCTGACAACTTCAGCCGTCAGTACTCCCAGCAGTGGTGTGCTGGCAAACCAGCTCTCTGCGGCAGGGGGAACAAGGCGGGGAGGAATTAATCTTTATGTATGGTGTTCACCAGTTTCCATGGTGTAACTACTCCCATCACTGCTGATTTCAAACTATTGTCATGATGTCACTGAACAATAGTTATGAAGAGATGCTACAATTGACTCTCACAGGCCAGCAAAAGCTGGCCCCAGCACATCACTGGTTCAGTCCTTGGAGAGGGGACCTTGATGTGCACCATGTCATCTACCACACTGACTTCTTTTCATGAAAAGCAATACTTTTAAAACTTAAGGAATTTTCAGCTACATGGGACACATCATAATAAATAGTTGCAAGTTTAAACTTAGTGAAATTAAATAACCCAGAGTGAGAAAGTCATTTATATTCCATGATATCCCAACAGCCTATTCTGATTTGGCAATCTCAGGCTCTGAACCAACAACAACATCTGCTGACAATTTATTCTCTATTATCTTCTACCTGCTACTTAACCTACTGGATCAAACAATTTTGTGTTCATTGTTCCCTATCCACCTGTAAGTTGGAGTGTTCACTAGTAAAAATTAAAATATAGCTTTAGAAATTTTTTCATGCCCGGATTGGAATGTCTTTATAAAGTTTTCAAATATATATCATGTACTCCAATCCACCCCTCTGTTGGGTCAATTTCTAATTTGTTTCCCTATAACTTCATCCTGACTGACTTTCTGAATGCTTAAGAAGGGCAAAAAATATAAAAGGGCTGCTGAAAACAAAAGGGAGAATAATGATGGTGCACGTTGTTGACATTTCACTTTTCTGGAAGCCATAGAGATTACTAACCTCAGAGGCATATTCACTTTTCTCACCCATTCACCAGGATTGGCCTGTTCTCTTAGACTCTCTCTTCCTTTGTCTACTATGGAGTTGAATATAGTAGCACAACTTCTTTCATTCTTGTCTTATCTAAGAAAAAGATTGTATGCTTGGAATGTAGGAGGCATACAATAAATATATATTGTTTTGTTAAATGAGATTGTTTTACTCTAGCAATTAAAGGAAAGGAGACAGGGCTTATGAAATAAGACACAACAGGAATTATCAAGACAATAAGGTATTGGCACTCTTTGTAAGAATAGTTATCACTAGTCATCACTGAGGTGTAAGATAGATGTGTTTGATTTTTCACCCATTTGATTTCTTAGTCTGTCTTCTGTGGGTTGATTTCTTTTATTTCTAGAAATGGCTCCCTGGAATTGCCTTACGTTAGACAAGAAAGTTTCATAATCCCTACAAAGGGAAAGAAATGTGAATGATATATTAGTCATGGCAAAGGCTAAGCTGTTGTAACAAAGGGAACTAGAAATAAAATGGTTTGAGTAACATAGAGATTACTTTTCAGGTAACACTTTAGTCAGTCCAGGTCAGTGTGATAGGGGCAGCTATGTTTCATAAAGGACAATCTTTAGGGACTCATATTCCATTTAACATGGCTGTGTTTTATGTCATGAAAAGGGGAGAAGTCCAGAGCAAGACATTTCTTTTCAACAAAGTAGCAGTGAAATTTCAGAATGCACACATTGCTTCTATACACATTCTACTGGAGGCTGGAAAATGAAGTTTCTAGTTGGATGCTTATTAAAATATGTGAGGGCAGTATTTGGGGGCAGCTAGTAATTTGCCCCTCTGGTCTCCTAACTATCTATGTATATGCTTTCTTGCCATACACAATTCCTTTGGGATTCTTTCTGAATGCCAGGGAAAATAATTATGGCCTCATTTATTACGGCCTCAGATGGAAGCTCAGGAATTCTGGGTGGTGGTAGTTCTCTCCCACAGGTCCAGATGAAGTTCTGTATAATCTGGGGACGATAAGACAATAGACAAATTATCAGCCTAGACTATAACTGCAACTGAGTGGGAAAAACTCCCATTTAGAAAGGGAAACAATTAGAAACATGGAAGTCCTGAGTCATTAAAGACTCCCTACCCTGGCAATGGAGTACAGTCCATATTTGGCCCTTCTGGCCACCCCTGTTTCTGCTTTCTGAGATAGTTCCCTTGTCCATCTCCACTGTGGACTCCAGCTTTATCCTTTGCAAGAATGCTACTTGTGAGTTTTTCTCTATTTGAAATAGGTATTGAGTATGAGTTTTTGTAGCAGCTTCTGGCTGAAACAGCCTGTGATTTCTTGGGTAGTACAATTTCCTGGACCCTTCAATCCATTTGCTTCCAGTAATTTCTATTGACAGATAGCCTTACATAAAGATTTTTTCTAGACCAAGTTCTTATTTTTGCGGATTCTCTTACATTTATTGGCATCTCATCCTATTCTGTCCCTCAATTCCTTAGTTAGGTTTGGATTGGAAGATCACACTCTAATTGATTTCCGAACTTTAGGCATCTCATGCCAAGAAGTCTTTATGAGAGGTGATTGAGAGAGGCTCCAGGTAATAGACTTATGTTCTGCTATCCTTGGGTGTACAACCAATTGTACCTCCAGTCCTTTGCAACTTCAAATTTCTAGTCTCAGGAGAATTACATTTCTGACGGCAGGCAAGGAGAGTCTTACTTAGTTCTTACGTAGCTCTTTCTAAGTCTGCTTTCAAACAGGCAAATTCTTGCTTGAGTTTATCTCTTTCTTATGTATCTTGTTAAAAGTGGTTAGGAATAATTTCTTTTTTTTTCCTCACTGCTTCTCCTAGAGGAATAGGCTTCTTGGGCATACAGTTTGCTTTCTGAGTTATTTAGGTGGGCATTTTACCAAGTGCTTTAGCATGGCATAACAAAGGGTGTAGAAGTACACACTGTCTATTTCTTCTGCCTACCACCTATTTTTTAAACTAGTTTAGAAACATATTTTAGGCTTTCCTACATAGTATCATGCTTCCAGGCACTAATATCTGTATTATTATTATAACTTGCTACTGTTATTATAATTATTCTGTATTATTGCTAACTTCTTAGCTAAGCCAAGGTAAAGGTTATGTTGCTATAACATGGATCCCTAAATACAATGACTCATATGAGAAGTATTAGTCTGGCTGGTCCAGGCTCTGAGGGCAGTTCTGCTACATGGTGTCACTGATGGACTTAGATTTCTTCCATTTTGTTGTCCATCAACCTCCCTAAATGCCTGTACTTATGGACAAGAGACAGAATGGGTCTGGGGGAACCGGTTAGTAGTCATCACAAATCATTAACGAGTAGGCCCAAAACGTTTCCAATAAGGTTAACTAATGTTTTAGACATCACTACACTATGCTATCAATCTCATTGACCTCTTTCATGAATAATAAGAATCTTAAGCCACTCTCCACAAATGCCTTTTTAAATGGAATCATGAAGTCATCCATTGCTTTTTAACTGGAAGTAGTCCAGCTCCGTTAGGAGGCACTGGGACATGTGTGGAGATGTGTTGAGTATTTGAGATGTCTGGTGCTATGGTGAATGTTAGTTCTCTCCTAAAATTCATATGTTGAAATCTAACCATCAATGTAATGGAGTTTAAGAGGTAGGACTTTTGGGAGGAGATTAGCAAAGCTCTCATGAATGGAATTAGTGCCCTGATAAATAAGGTCCCAGAAGACTGCCTTGCCCCTTATTCCAAGTGAACACACAGCAAAGAGATACCTTGTATGAACCAGAAAACAGGCACTCACCAGATACTCAATCTGCCAGCATCTTGGTTTTGGACAGGATTTGCCAGAAACAAATTTCTGTTGTTTACCAGCAACCCAGTGTATCTTATTTTTGTTACGGCAGCCTGAACAGACTAAGACATCCGGGTCTGCTACTGGCCTATAATACCCAAGAGCCTCAATTTAAGGTGAGGGGCATTCCCTTGTAATTAAGCATTGTCCCAGCAAAAATGTATGAAGAAAGTAATTTCTTATTCCATGGCCTTCATTTTCAGGTCAATAGTGTCAGATATGAGACTAGAATGCAGATTTTCTGACTAGCTGTTGGATTTACTTTCTAAAATCCAATCCCCAATGGACAATGTTAATTTACATTTTTTAAGAAAACTGTGCTTTTGGTCCCCACCTGTTCTATGGCAGCAGCAACTTACCTGCATAATTCTGTCTTTCCTTAACATATTTGAAGAGTAAAACAACTGTTAAAAATAGAATGACAGTTGTAGGGGAAGGAAATAAAAATCTAAATTCAGTATCTCTCTATATACATATACAAATAGGAATATAAACAGACAACTATAGACTATAACTATAAAGCTTTAAGACTTAATTTTGGTATGAGGCTTGTGAAATCAAACTCCTTGCTTTATATTCATGCTTGATATACGTGGGTGCTATGTTTTCCCCATTCAAGTGAAAAATGTCCAGGAGTGTGGAGGCTTTAGGTTAGGAGTGATTGAACCCATGGCCAATGGGTAGAGCCTGTGGATTGAGCATCAGATCAAGGGCCGGTGTCCAGTGTGCTGAGACCAGGAAATCAAGAGAAGGAAGGAAAAAAAGGAGCCACCTCAAGTCAGGAAGCACACAGGTACCATTTCAGACCCAAGCTAGCAACAGTTTCTTTATCCAGGTAGGTGGTCAGGGAACAAGCCAGCAGGCACCAAGAAAAGGGGGTGTCGACATTGAATAACACAGTGCAGCCTGGGTGTTTGTTATATGTTTCCTGCTGCAAACCAAATACCAGCAACAACAAAATAAGATAGGAATAAAACATAGCAATGTCAACAACAACAATAAATACCAATAACAGGATTCCTAGGGAAAACCATCATGGCACACGGAAGGGAGAATGAAATAAGGAAATAGTAAATACGTCATCCTGACTGGAGGCACAAAAGTTAGCTATAAGGGCGAACTGTAGCATGTGTTTCTTAGCCTGTGGAATATGTAAAAGAGCATATTGTGACTGCAGAGCCAACAATGCCACTGAGAAGGGATGATGTACCATTTGCCTTAGGATTTTTGTGTCTTTCCCTTTTATGTATTGTTTAAATGATTAAAAAATCTGTTAAAATAGGGATGACAGTTTTTGTAGAAAGGAATCTAAAACTAAGTACATCATGTGTACATGCATAAATAGAAGTATAAACACGGAGGCATGGAAAAAGGCACAATAAGAAGATCGTGTCACTGACAGCAGACTCTACACTGGGAGTGAGTACGGAGATGCACCCTTTTCTGTAGGTCCCTGAGCTGTTTATTTTTATATGAGCATTGTGAAGAGGGCCAAGAATGTGTGAACTTAGTGTAACAGGACAGCTTGTTTGCTCTTTTTAGAGTCTACAACTGTCAGGTTCTGGAGCCCCTCCGAGTTCCCTATAGTGTTCTGATTTCACATGGCTTCATATATGGTTAAAAAAGAGTGAAACTTACTATTTGCCTCCTTAAAAACCTGTTCCATCTTTACTGCTGTATAGTTGCTGCTTAGTAGCGTTTTCAAATCCATTATCAGAGGAGGTCACCTGAAAGGACTTACTCCTTTTCTCAGAACTCCAGCACAACTGGACTCTCTAACTTTTGCTCTTTTTCTGTAAATGGTTCCCTCCCATCCCCAGGAGTAGAGAATTTAATTTTTTTTTTTTTTTTTTGAGGATAGCTTCAATTTAACAACTTATTTAGTGGGTGTGTTTGAAAGATGAACTGGCTCGCTACTCACCAGCCAATGTACCAAACATCTCCTTAGTGTGTGTGGTCTAGTCTCACCTCAAGAGTTTAGAATGGGAGGAAGTGGCCGATAGGCAACAGAAATGACAAGATCATTCTTTGTCCTTTCCCCCGTTCCTGACCCATCTCATTCTTGAGTCTTCTATGACACAACTGCTTAGGTCATCCAGGTATTTCTTTGCCTTCCTCTGGATTCCAGTCTTCACTGTGGCAGGTAATCTCTGTGGCTGCTGAGAGTGAATTAAGAGAGAGAATCTTGAAAACTTAGAGCTTTAAGGGATCTTAAGGACTATCTGCTCCACCTCTCCTTTTGCAGAATGAGAAATGGAATCTCATGGAACAGTATCTAGGGAAGCCAGTTAGGGCAGAGTCAGTCCTGGAACCCAGGTCTTCTTCTGGGCTGTTTCCAATAGGCCATGCGTATTTTCTTGCTGTCTGCAGGAGAATGCACAATGGTATCCAAGTATTTGCTCTATAAATAGACACTTCTCAGGGTGCTTTATTCCTTATGTTCTATATAATAACACTGTCATTAGCAGCAATTTCTGCCACCACACAGTTAGCAAACAGAAGAATAAAAAATCCCTTATCCTCTTCTTTTATTTTCCTATTTTGTGACTTTTCTCCAAGGAAGACCTGAATAGAATCTCAGAAGAGGAGGAGGAATATTTGAATCCCCTTCTCTGCCCTGTGTAATTCTTACATTTGGAAAAAATGTATCCTTGTTCCAATTTTCTAAGATGGTGGATTCCTCTGCCCCAGTTGAAAATCTTCTCCTCCTATCAGTATCCTCTCAGATTTAATCTTGAAGTGCAAAATATTGTCTGACTGCCTTGGCTAATATCTCCAGTAGCTACGTGCCACTGTAACCAGGGTCACAGAAATCGTTCCTCACAGATGGCTGCATACCCTTCTCTTTGTGACTGTCTCTCAGCCAAAGTGTTTACAGGTGTATATTTCCTGGTGGATGCTTGGGCTTGTGACTGCCATATGGTGTCAAGAGCAACATCTGCATCAACATTTTCTGGACATAAGTAGCTGAAAAGCATTTGTTAGGGATTTGTGGGAAACACAGAGGTCTGTGTAGATAGCCACAGTAAGATACGCTCTTTGTTGGTCCATTCATTTGTACTTTGTTTCATTCAACAGTTATTTCGTGCAGTCTTACTCTGTGCTAGGTGCTGAGGCTACTGCACTGAATGAGACCCAATCTCTGCTCTCTAGGAGCTCATAGTCTAGTTGGGGAGGTGGATTAAAATGTGAATTATTACATAACCCAGTGTGATACTCATTCAGATAAGGCCTATTGAAAGAATCATAGAGGGAGAAGAAAGAGATTGCATTTTGCTTGATCCATGAAGGAAGAAAAATCTTCCGGTTAAGGTGGTACTTGAATGAGTGATGTGGTTTGGCTGTGTCCCCACCCAAATCTCACCTTGAATTGTAATAATTCCCATGAGTCAAGGGTGGGGCAAAGTGGAGATAATTGAAACATGGGGGCAGCTTCCCCCATACTGTTCTCGTGATAATGAATAAGTCTCATGAGATTGCATGATTTTATAAATGGGAGTTCCCCTGCACAAGTCATCTTGCCTGCCATGTAAGACATGACTTTGTTCCTCCTAGCAACATAATTGTGAGGCCTCCCCAGTCATGTGAAACAGTGAGTTAATTAAACCTCTTTCCTTTACAAATTACCCAGTCTTGGGTATGTCTTTATTAGCAGTGTGAGAATGGACTAATACAGTGTTTAAGAATAGGTAGGCATTGTCCAGGTAGTCAGGGAAGGAAAGAAGCCCCAGACAAAGGAGAAAGCACATGCAATGCATAGAAGAGGAAGCATACATGTCCTCTTTGGAAAATTACAATATTTAATATGGCCAAGGAGGATCAGGCAAAAGAGAAGGCTAACAGAACGGTGGAGTCCTAGATCACTGACAGTCTTCTCAGACAAACTTGGACTTTGTACTTTATCATGAAGTTAACAGAAAGCTATTGAGGCATATTGTGATCAGATTGATAGATTGGAAAAGTTAGTGTGCAATAGGGTGCATTGGGGGGAGGTTGTGAGACGTAAGGCAGATGGATGGGATAAAAGTCAAGTGTAGTAATCCAAGCAGAAATGTTGGTGGCTTGAAACAAGGCTATAACTATTGAGGATTGACTGAGGGGTCCAGAGCTGTTGTAGTGCTAGACTTGATAGGATCTGGTAACTGGCTGAATGTGGAGATGAGGCAGACTAGAGTGGCATCCAGCAACTAAACTGGTGCCATTTACTGTGTCAGGAAGAGAAAGGGCAGGTTTCCTGATGTGTGTGAGGTTGGGATTGGGGAACACAGAGAAAAAATCCTGTGGTGCGTGCAAATGAATCCATCTAGGAGGCTGTAGGGATCACAGGTCTGTGGCTCAACAAAAATATTAAACAAAAATTTAACTTTTTGGCCATCAGCACATTTTTTTGGTAGCTGAAAACATGCATATGGATGTGGTAATTAGAAGGAGAGGTCAAATACAAGAGTGAGTGTAAATCAGATTTCTGGATTAAATCCCAGTTCTACCACTTATATACTATGTAACTCTTGGACAAGTTCCCTCACTTCTTCAAGCCTTGGTTTCCTTATTTGTATTATAGGAATATTCATAATAGCTATCTTATGAAGCATGTGAAGTCTTTAGTCAGGTGACAAACTGTAAATACCAATCAATATTGGCTACTATTGTTGATATTAAATTGAGAGTTTAAGGTGGGAGCTAAAAGGAAGACTGCAGATGAGGGATATCTATGATTTCAGAGAGAAGCAGAATAAGTGGAACAGCCAGAGTGTTGAGGGTAAACCATGAGAAAGAGGCAGCTTAGAAATGGGAAAAAGAATGTATTTCAGAAGTGAATGGCTAACATTGTCAAGTGCTATTCTGAGCCCAAGAAACAGTGCGTTTGGCTAACTGTATAATACTTTTCAAGAATAAACACACTGGAGTGTGGAAACAAAAGGCAGACCCTAGTGGTTTTAAAGGTAAATAGAAGATGAGATGATAGAAGCATGGAGTGCAGACTCCTGCTTTAGTACATTTAGCTATAAAAAGGAAGAAAGTCTTAGTATCTAGAGGACTTTTTGGAGAAGAAAGAGGGCTTTTCTAAAGATGAGAGGAAACTGGCATGTCATAAACTGAAGGAAAACAGAAAAATATGCAGGATGCTGAGACCCAGGTTAAACCTCAATGCTGATCTCTTCTTCTTATGCACTATAGAGTGTGTTTAGTCCTGAGGCCCAAGGTCATAGGAGAAAAGAGGTAGAGAATTAACTTTAGCTAATTACCAAGCATTGTGCAAGATGATTTCCATTCGATCCTTGATTGAATCATCATGGAGACCTGGCAAGAAAGCTGCCCATTAATAATTCATATTTCCCACCCCAAGAAACTAAGACTCAAGAGAGTAGACAATCCATCCAAGGTCACAAATTAAAGTTGGGCTTTGACCAAGCTTCGTCACTTTCAAAGACTGTATTATGTCTCTTGAGCTATGCAGTGGGGTTATTTAAACAGCAGAGTTTTGGAGTGTGCATATTTATGATGATGGATGGTTGCAGCAAACAGTATCAGCACTCTGCCCACACCCTCCTTGGGTCACTTCGTCATCTTCCTGCATACTGGATCTCATTGTTTCTTTCTCTACACCTGCTCCTCTTAGTTGGAAAGCTGCCCTCAGGTAGCAGGAAGAGGCTTTCCTGTGTATGGGGAGAGTAAGAATACCTAGAAAATTAGGTTTGCTACAGCTACTCCACTTCCTAGCCCTTAAGCAATGCTTGATGGATGCTGTGGTGTAATACACAGTTCTCTGGTCCCTGCTATACAAACTCTTAGGTGTGACTTACACTGTCACCAGATTTCCTTCAGGGAATTGAGCTAGTTACTCTCCATGGCACTTCGCTTGATATCACATCTTCACTTGGCCTATGCATTGGTTTCCTATTTGTGCAGTAACCAATTCTCATAATTTGAGTGACTTAAAACAGAAGAAATATATTATTTTCTATTTTATAGTTCTGCATGTCAGGCATCCTGTATGGTCTCACTGGTGCTTCATTTTGTAGGCTCTACGGGAGAATCGTTTTCCCTGTTCATTTCCTTGTGTGCTGGTTGAGTTCCATTCTCTGTGGCTGAGGTCCTGTTTTCTTGTTGGTGGTCAGTTGGGCCTCACCCTTAGCTCCTGGAGGCCTCACTCTGTTCCTTGCCCACGACCCCCAACATCTAAGAGACAGCACAGAGAATCACATCCTTCTCATGCTGCCTTCTCCCTGACCTACACTTCTGCTTTCCTCTTTCACATTTATAGACTCTTGTGACAAGATTGGGCCTATCCATAGAACCCAGGGTGATCTATTTTATGGTCTGCTGATTGGCAACTGTAATTTCACCTGCAAGTTTTAATTCCCTTTTGCCATATAAGGCAACATATTCATAGGTCCTAGCTATTAGGAGGTGGACATCTGGGAAAAAGGCAAGGGCATAATTCTGACTACCACAACCTCCTCTCCTTGTGGTCATGATGGCAGTGGTGGGCTGTCTGGAGCAGCTGCTGCCATTATGCCAGCTGTAGCAAGGAGGCACAGCCAAGGCTACATGCTTCATGGGGCCAGTGGGAGCCAGGGACAAGCAGGAGCCCTGTCCCTTCCAAGTTGGGGCTGGAGCTCCCTGGGTGCCACTGCAGCCATCCAAGCCATGGCTGCAGATCTGGGTATCCCTGTGCTCTTGGGGCCAGGGAGCAGGTAGGAGCCCCACCCTCCTGGTTGCAGCTGAAGCTGCCAAAGTTGCAGTTGCAGACACAGGCCTCCCTGAGATCTTGGCAGAGCTGGGAGCAAACAGCACCCCCACCCCCACAAGGCACAGCTGCAGCTACCCAAACCATGGCTGTGAACCCAGGCATCCCTACACTCTTCGAGGCCCAAGAAGGTCCCCCCTGCCCTTGCAGGCTTGGAAGTGCCTGCTCTCACTGCCTGCCTTCTCCCTGCTGTTGGCACCTGTTCCCATTTAGGAGGAAAATTGGGGTCGAGCCTAGGCACTGCCACAGCCTGGCTGGGTGTGCACACACTTGGGGCAGTGATGATAAGCCAGCCCCTGGCTGCCTCGGCCCCCTTTGGACTTTGGGCACTGACGATCATAGGAGGGAAGTTGATGGGGGGCTGAGGGAAGCTCAGCACTGGCCTGCGGGCGCCCCTGGGCACCTACAGCCTGGGCACTATGAACAGCAGCAGAAGGTAGACATGTTCCTGGGCAGAAGGGGGCAAGGCCCAGTGAGGCTCCACCTTCAGGCCAGGGTGGGCCTAAAGGCTGGGGGCCAGGCTACCAGTCCCATGGACAGGAGCGGGAACTTGTGGTGCCTTTACCAGGCCCACTCATGGCCGCCCATGGACCAACTGGTACATACTTTCTCCCCACTGAGTCCCGTAAAAGCCCTGGACTCGGCCAGAGCTGAGCAGATGTCAGGACAACCAGTTGCAGAGAGGAGCAACCCACTCCAGGGCCTCCTCTCTGCTGAGAGCTGGGGAGACAATGAGAGGACCTGCCTGCAGAGAGGAGCTACCCACTCCAGGGTCTCCTCTCTGCTAGGAGCTGGACACTTATTGGGACACCCTGGTTGTGGAAAGAAGCTACCACTGCGAGTTTCCTCTGAGCTGTTCTATTGCTCAATAAAGCTCCTCTTCATCTTGCTTACCCTCCACTTGTCTGCATACCTCATTCTTCCTGGTCATAGGACAAGAACTCAGGACCCGTTGAATGGTGGGGCAAAAGAACTGTAACACAAACAGGCCGGAAACATGCCCCTTGCTTGCCACATTGTGGACAAAGAGAAGGAGAGAAGAGCTGCAGCCCTTTGGGGACCCCAGACCTGGGAGCTCTTCAAGCCAGGGCTGTGACTCTCTGTTTGGGTGCCTGTGGTTCCTGGCATCTCCAGGCTTCTTGGTGCTACCACATTCCCTGGTGCCAGCCACAGAAGCTGCTTGCGGTGCGCCTGGTCCAGCTGTAGCCTCTCAGAGAGATGACACCCATGACAGCACCTGCAGCTACCCAACCCCACTGCAGCAGCCAGCATGTCTGACTGTGCAGTGGTCAGGCCCCATGGTTGCTCACACACCCCTCATCACTCCATTCCTGATTCACCTTTGGCAGGTGTTAAGATACAGGCCAGGAGGGTGAGCTGAGCACAGCTTGCCAGGCTGAGTGGGCGGAACCAGCCCTGTGGGCCCAAGCAAAACTTGAGCAAAGACACCACCAGCCACAGAGGTTTCCAGCCAGAAAAGTGACACCCCAAGGATCCTGTAACAGTCCCACTTTTCTACTCTGTTTTCTTTTTTTTTTTTTTTTTTTTTTTTCCTGGAAACACTTTCTAATAAACTACTTTTACAATCGTCTTTTCCTCAGGGTCTGCTTTTAGAGAATTCAGCCTAAGACAAAGATGAATACTCTGAATTCAAAAATTGTTTTGGTTAGTGAATTGGGAATGGCAAGTGGGGTGCTTAGGCCAGCACTTCAAGTACAGGCAGGCCACAACCACTACTGTGCCTGTGTACATCCTTGCTGGACTCATTGGCCTCTGGCAGCTACACAGAAAGAATAGGAGAGACCTTGCTAATGAGATTCTCCCCACTCACCTGAAATCCTCTGCACCTCAGCAGCATGGCACCCTCGGCAGCCTTGCCTACCAGCGTGTCTCTGTGCACAGCATTTATAAATGCAAGCATGTGATTCTGAGCAACTGTCAAAGGCGGCTGCTCATTAGTTAGCACAGATTCCAGCCAAGGCTGGCCCAGCCCTGATGCTATGTGGTGAGGCATAGAAAATGAACATGCTACCCAGTTCAGGGTCAGCATGCAAAACAGGAAAGGGAAAAAATGGAAGCTTGACAGCCTGTCACAATGATTATTAGCTGTCTCCCAGAGTCCTGAGGGCTCCCATCACCATGCACACATTTGGCCAGTCAGAATTCCGTAACAACTCTTTCTCTCACACTTCCCTTGCTGTGTGCATCACTTGGATCTGTTTCATCATGCACCAAATTCCTTGTTCTCTAGGTACACAGATGCTCCAGTTATACCCACTGCAGCAGGGTCCCTGGTGATGCAGGTATATATATTTAAACCTAGGACATTTTCTGATGTGTTAGCCAGGTGGAACGTAGGCTCTGCCAGATGATAAAACAGGGAGGGAGTTCAAACAGAGCATGCCCCGCTGAGCAGAGTTTACATCTGGTACTTGAAAATACCACTTCAGAAATCATTAGTTGGAAGGCCGTGACTGAAGGAGGCCTCTTTGTTAATAGTTGTAAAATATGACCCACACTTACTTTTCCTTTGCCTTCATTCCCTTTCTTTCACCAAAACTGAAGCCCCAATTTATACTTCCACTTCTCTTTACAACATAATCCGTACTCCCTGAAACGTACACCTACATTCCAGACTCCACATGACAGCTACGTTCATAATGCCACTCATGAAAAGGCTTTTATGATCTTGATTTTTATACTTCTCAACATTTTTTGCCACTACTTTCAAAATATACATTCTTAATATCCCAACAAAGGGGAGCAGATTAAAAGAGAAAACCGAAAATAATTCAGTGAAGACCTAATAAAAGATGCAATCAATCAAGTGAATGACAGTAGCAGTTTCTTTTAACATCAAGTCTAATGGTTTCTTTTTCTAGTACAAAAGTGCTCCATTAACAGTGTGAGTCTTTTATTTAGGTAATTCACACGAGTGGTTGCCAGATGTAGTTTATTTTCAGGAGGGCACACTTATAGAAGCAGCACACTGAGCTGGAGACAGAGTTATCTCCATCTAACGTACTCTCTAATGACCTTTCAGAGTGAAAATAACAGTGAAATCCTAAAACCGAAACCCTCAAAGTCGGATCCAAGGAGCACTTCACATTTACAATGATGATTGGAGTCAGGGCTGGTCCATGGAGGATTGTGGAGTGCCTCTGCCCCATCATCGCTCCTCAGTGCAGGGCCTTGCTTTGCCAGGGCCTCCCCTGCACTGCTGCAACTGCCTGCTCTAGTGACCAGGCCTGCCTGAGACTTCATATCTGTGCTGACTCCCTTGCTTCAATCAAATCTCACCTGTTTTGAGCCCTCTTTCCCTCAAATGCTTCTTTTCTACTAGGCACTTCAATCAATTCATGTTCACTGAGGTATTCACTGTGTAAAATGATTGATACATTTCTACTCTGAGGACCCATTAAGTAATGGACACTTTCTGAAGATGATGCCTTTGACCCACTGAAACGGCTACAATGATGTCAAGTAGAGAGGAAAGTAAATGGGCTTGTTCTCAAAGACGCTAGGATTGAAATCTGGACTTGTCATGCATTAGCTAGTGCCTTTGGATACTCTCTCTCCTAAGACACTTATGCCCTATCTTGATGAAAGTGTTGGTGAGGCACCTAAATTATATTCCTTCATTCAAAAGTATATATGGAATATCTAATATTTTGAATGACTAAATGATAAGAGGTAGATTAAAATACCTAATGCAATGTCTGCCTAAAAGTAATTTTCCTAAAAAATTATTAAAAGATAGTAAAATTTTAGGAAGATAATTTTGTGTATGTATAACTTTTGTTCTCTTTCAATTCATGACATGTTTATATTTATATCATTATCTAGGTGCTTACCCTATTGACAAGGGTAGGGCTGGCTTTGGGGGACATGTAACCAAAGTGCTTCACAAGATTTGGAGAACGTGGAGACCCAATTCTAGTGAAATGTGATAGACAGTCCTGTTCCAGGCAAAGTCCATCCAGTGTTGAGAAGATAGGCAAATAAATGTCTTAAATTAAAGAAAATTTTTTGTGACTGGATAAATAAATGGCTTCTTGGGTTAATAATCTAGAGGATACAAAGATTTAGGAGCAGAAACTCTGTCCTAAGAGTAAGGTGTCTAGGGTTTAGGTTTTGGGTATACTATTTAATAGTTACATGCCTTGTGCTGAAGGCATTTAAACTTTTCATGCCTTCATTTCTTTTTTTTTTTTTAAGGTGTTTGAATGTAGCAATTTTCTCTAGGATTGTTTCCAGGTTAAGAATTCTTGCAAACAGTGCTCTTGTAACATCTCATCGCAGGAGTTGCCATTGTAGAGGCTTTATTTGGGTCAAGGCTTGACAAAAATCCTTGTGAGCACTTCAGCTTCCTTCCACATTTTATTTAGTTAACTTTTCACCCTTTTTCTCTTCTCTCACCTTCTCTCACTCTCTCTATTAAATCTCTCTTTGGACAGGTCTGGCTATGAATATAATTTACTTAATAAAGGGCTTGCTAGAGAATAATATCCCTGAAGAATTCAGTAAACTGGCCCGACGCAGTGGCTCACGCCTGTATTCCCAGCACTTTGGGAGGCCGAGGCGGGTGGATCACAAGGTCAGGAGATCGAGACCATTGTGGCTAACTCGGTGAAACCCCGTCTCTACTAAAAATACAAAAAATTAGCCAAGCGTGGTGGCCGGCGCCTGTAGTCCCAGCTACTCGGGAGGCTGAGGCAGGAGAATGGTGTAAACCCGGGAGGCGGAGCTTGCAGTGAGTGGAGATTGCGCCACTGCACTCAGCCTGGGCGACAGAGCGAGACTCCGTCTCAAAAAAAAAAAAAAGAAAGAATTCAGTAAACTATTTTATTAATGTAATGACAAAGAGAAGAATAATTCAGATAAATAAGTGGGATACTTATTGAGAACGGGTAAAGAAGGGCTTCTAAGACAATGAGCAATTCTTGGGTAAGGACAAAATGTCATTGTGCTGAAGGTAAGCAGAAGGAAGAAAAGCAGATCAAAGCTATGTGGCTTGTTCAATAGAGCATATAAGAGTAAAAGCTAATGTTTACTGAGTTTTCACCTCATAGGTACTGGGTTAAGTGCTTTAGTAAAACCTTAACAAGAAGATACTTTTAATAACCTGACAAAGATAGGAAACTAAGGACCAGAAAAAATAATTTTGCTACCCCAAATTACACCATTAGAAAGTGGCATAGTCAACATATGGATTCAAGCCATTTGGCTCCAAATCCAAGGCTATTTCTCACTACTATTTTCTATAGATTTTCAGATCTGAAAATACGGGTTTGGGCAGAAATGAGGTACAACCTCACATGGTGGTCCCTTGAATATGACAGATTCTGGGAAAATCAAAAGGAAGCTAAGCTGAGTTAGATTAGAAAGAACATGGTTTTCTATTATTCTGCATACCCCTTTTTTAATGGGAGAAGGTTGTTTTATTGGCTGCTTGGATAAGAGTAATGGGAACCATTTCACTTTAGCATTCATAATAAGGAACACTTTAGCTTTCATAGGTTTTCTGAAGTTAGGTAGTTGTGGATAGCATGGAAAAACGTAAGGTGAAAAGCATTTTAGAGTGGAAAAGTGTGTGTGTGTGTGTATTTGTGTGTGTACTTGTTGAAGTGCTATTTGGATGACTCACTGAGAAGACAGGTTAATGCATTCACTGAATTTTTTAGTTCTTTAAAGAATAATCTACTCTCTTGCCTCATGCCAGACCAAAAGTGCTTCCCAAACAGACACATAAAAAATAAAATAAGGTATACCAAACTGCGTTGTCCTTGAACCTCTCTTCATACACTTGTTTAAAATTAATATACTTGAATAGAATAACCCACCTATCTGTGGCACCCAGTAGCTTAGAGCTATATATAATGCATATTAATAAACAAGGAGAATGTGGCTCCTGCCACACTCATTTTGTTTTCATCCTCCTGACAGTGTTCTTGCTGTCAGAGGTGTCTTCTCAGATAATAAAAGGCAATACAAGACATACACACTCATTCCTTCCTCCCCTCAATCCTCTGTCCTGTCATCTCTGAGCAACAGAACCTTCCATTAATGTTCATTTTAATAAGCCAATTTCATTGGGTTTGTAAGTGACAACTTTTAAACGAGTGGGGATCCATGCCAGTTTTTCAAAGGGGGGCATCAACATGTTACTCTCTCACAATTAAGTTTTAATTAGCAAGGTCATTGCTAATTTTAAGAGAATGCAGCAGGGCACTTTCTCCCTCCCTGCCTCCCTGTTTTGGTAATGTCTTGATAATGGAATGATATATTTTATTCGGATGCTTCCAGATAATGTCAGTAATGTCAACAAGGTGGTAAGCCAGAGCTAATCCCTTCAGTACTTACACATAGATTTTCTCTCTCATTATAAATCTGCCTTGTGTGTATGTCCTGCTTTTGTGACTCAATGGATACAGATAAAGAAGGTTTTATAAAGCTATTTTAATTCATTTTGCTGACTCCAGTTAGAATAGTTTAGAGTTATTCAGAAAGAAGAAATAAATCTTGATACTAAGTTTGGGCAAAAGTTGCAGGGGGAAAAATCCCAGATGGTTCTAATGGAGAAAGGCCATTTATAACTGGGGACTCAATAAGAGGGTAAGTCAAATCAAGGCTGTTTGCTGGGACCCTGCTGCCCACCTAAGTTCTTTCTGTAGATTCAAGGACGGTGAGTGGGAGAGCTGCAGTTTGCTTTTGTCCTCTACAATCTCTGCAGCATTTTGGCCTCCCAGCTGCTTCTGAAACATCTGACCATCAATTTGATTGCACCACACATGCTATTGTTGGTGCACTCTGTAAATCTCTTTGTCTACAGCCCCCACATTATGTGTAGAAGGTGAAGCAGATGCTTAGAGTAAGCTATGGAGATGGTGTCTATCAATTACAACCCGCTTTCAAAAGCTCAGGTACAACTACTTAGGTCAGGCCAGCTGCTCCAACAAATTGAGTAAAAATCTAAAAAGTTCAAAATAAGTTTATTTTCTCTCAAATAACTGTTCAGGAAGT
Organism: Rhinopithecus bieti; assembly: GCF_001698545.2. NCBI lineage: Eukaryota > Metazoa > Chordata > Mammalia > Primates > Cercopithecidae > Rhinopithecus > Rhinopithecus bieti. Next base: position 79,751 of record NW_016826000.1, read on the forward strand.
GTTCTCAGTATATGCTTCTTTCAGAATCATCCCATAACACCAAGTTCAATGTATAATTCTGAGCTATGAAAGATAAATATATGTATATGTGTGTATATGTGTATGTGTGTGTGTGTGTGTATAATCCCTTTTCCAGTCTAATGCCATATATACCTTCTTTTTTTAAAGTTTTGAGTTGTTCTTAATTGACACATAATAATTGCACATACTTATGGGGTACAGTGTGATGTTTGATCCATGTATATCGTATATAATGATCAAATTTTGATAATTAGCATATCCATTACTATCGGGGGAACCCACCCCCAATATTTCAATGTAGGTTCTTTCTATTTTCCATAAGCGTCAGTCAGCTGAGAAATAAAGAGAAAGAGTACAAAGAGGAATTTTACAGCTGGGCCTCCGGGGGTGACATCACATATCAGTAGGACCATGATGCCCACCTGAGTCTTAAAGCCAGCAGGTTTTATTAAGGATTTCAAAAGGGGAGGGGGGTACAAATAAGGAATAGCTCACAAAAATTACATACTTCAAAGGGCAAAAGGCAGAGCAAAGGTCATGTGCTTTTGAGGAAACAGGACAAGGGCAAAATCAGAACTACTGTTGAGGGTCTATGTTCAGCTGTGCACATATTGTCTTGATAAACATCTTAAACAAAAGAAAACAGGGTTTGAGAACAGAGAACCAGTCTGACCAAAAATTTACCAGGGTGGAGTTTCCCAATCCTAGTAAGCCTGAGGGGACTGCAGGAGACCAGGGTATATTCCAGTCCTTATCTCAACCACATAAGACAGACACTCCCAGAGTGGCCATTTATAGATCTCCCCCACAGGAATGCATTCCTTCCCCAGGTTATTAATTATTAATATTCCTTGCTAGGAAAATAATTTAGCGATATCTTCCCTACTTGCACATCCATTTATAGGCTCTCTGCAAGAAGAAAAATATGGCTGTATTTTGCCTGACCCCGCAGGCAGTCAGACCTTATGGTTGTCTTCCCTTGTTCCCTGAAAATTGCTGTTATTCCGTTCTTTTTCAGGGTGCACTGATTCATATTGCTAAAACACACATGTTTTACAGTCAATTTGTACAGTTAACACAATTGTCACAGTGGTCCTGAGGTGATGTGCATTCTTAGTTTATGAAGATAACAGGATTAAAAGATTAAAGTAAGACAGGCATAAGAAATTATAAGAGTATTATTTGGGAACTGATAAATGCCCATGAAATCTTCACAATTTATGTTCAGAGACTGAAGTAAAGACAGGCATAAGAAATTATAAAAGCATTATTTGTGAATTGATAAATGTCCATATTAAAATGAAATCTTCACAATTTATGTTCCTCTGACGCGGCTCCAGCTGGTCCCTTCCATGCGGGGTCCTTGACTTCCCGCAACACATTACCTCAAACGCTTGTCATTTCTTTAAGATAAGAGCATTTGAATTTTCTCTTTTTAGCTATTTTGAAATATATAATGCATTTTTGTTAGCCATAGTCACCCTACTGTGGAATAGAACATCAGAACTTATTCCTTCTGTCTAACTGTAGCTTTGTACTTGCTGATTAACCTCCCATAGAAGTAGAAAGTAGAATAGTTACTAGAGGCTGGGAGGAGAGGTTAGATGTATCCTCTGTTTGTAAAGTTCCCAAAACACTTCGATGTGAGATGTTTATAGGAGATTTGAAGTTAATTGCTGTGTTGTCTCTTTAAAAATACTGAAGCCTGGATTGGACTTGTAGCCCATTACTGTGATTATCTGTGTAACAACAGTTGAAGGAGGTACTGAGCTCTCAGAAATGGGAACTAGAATTGGAAAAGACTCCATAGATCTAGTTCGAGGGGAACTGACAATGAATTGAATGTAACTGGAAAACATATTTGCGGCTGCAAATTAAAGGGTCCTTCTCATATGAGACTGGGGTAAATTTTTGATTGGTTTTAATTCCTACTTTCTTGCTTGAAGTATAAATACTGTTACTAAAGTAATTCTTTTTAAGTGAAAAACCATGTGTGTGTTGGGATTCAGCTGGATAAGTGGTGTTCACCTCAGTGTCATGACAATGCCAGCTGTTGAAGAGGTTTTGTCAATGAAATAATTTTTTTATCAAGGTCTCAATTTTCTGGGATCTTATGTGGCTCCTTCTGGCTGTGTAATGTAGAGGGAGTAGGAAGATGATTATACAGTCAGAAAAGAGAGCAGCATAGAATTTCAACTCAATACAAACAACTTCTACATTGACATGTCATCAAGTTTTCACTGTAAACTCTTTAACTTAAGCCCCACTAAAATCTGCCTTGTATTATTTGGACCTTCCTATAGTTAATTAATTTGCTTTCCATACCTATATTGTTGAAATACCAAATGTATATTCACACGTAATGCTAGCGACTTTTTGTCTTTCATAGCTGCCAATATTCTTTCCTATGTTAGGAGGCCACATCTTCTTATTCTTTTGGAAGGCTATCATTTTTCCAAAGAGGGGCTGAGTGTTATTGCAGAACTTGACTGAAAACTGACAGGAAAAATGTGTGGAAAGCAGAAAGCAAACGCATTGTATCTCCTGCCCTGGGCTTTCACACAGCTCCCACAGAGCTACTGAACTCTTCCTGAAACTGATCGATTTTATCTGTAAAATAGGTGAAAAATGTATCCCAGCAAGATAAACTCTGAACTGTTCCTAAGTTAAAAAAGCAACAAAAAGATATAAGTAGAGCTTTCATTTGAAGTAACAGAAACACAAGAGATAGAATCCAGTTACAAAACTGGAAATGTACTTACACTTCTAATGTGGGTTGAATGCCAATGTCAGACCTGTCGAGAAGGCAGTTAATATTGTCGTCTATATAAAGAGTGTTTATGTTTACAAGGCAGCCAGGCAAGCCAAATCTTTTCCTCCTATATCCCTGTCAATGCTCAAGATCTCTGTAGCAGTGGGTCATTCAATTCAACAAATATTTATTGAATAACTATTATGAGAAAACCAGTATATAAGATTCTCCAGGATTTAAAAAAAATAAGCAAGACATAAATCATAGTATTGAAGAATTATAAACTTGACAAGAATAAGACAGGTAAGCAAATAGGATAGCAGGGCAGAATATAATGTGTCATTAGACCCTATACAATCATATACTTAAGGACATAAAGGGATCAGTGAAAATATTTTGCACAGTTGAATTAAACATTAATTCATAAACATTAACTCATCAACAATGAACACAGGCAAATCAACATTAACTTTTAAACAAAGGCTATGTGTTATGTTCTTTATAACACTAAGTACTTAACAGAGATACTATATTTTGTAAATTTTTCAAATTGCTGAGGCTGTATTCATTGGATGTTCATTAGCAAGTTTTATACCATGAAATCATTGGAAAACTGAAGCATCTCATATAAACAGTGAAGAATGCTTTTGGTCATTTATTTCTCACATTTAGTGGGTTCTTGATAAATTTTTTATGAAGATCATAGTGAGGTAAATTTCAAGTGCAAATTTAGAGTCAAATTAGAATTCCTGATTGCTTTGAAATAGTGATATCCCTGGGACTGGGGATGTCTTGAAGAAGTGACAAGAGTTATGGGAAGGTATTTGTACTCCAACATTAGTCAAATTGCAATTAATGCATAAAGACTCTAAAATAGTCTTTGCTGGGCCCTCAGACCCATGTATGCTTGGGTTACTTTTATTTTTTCAATTGTTCTAGCAGCTTCTCCCCATAAAATTTGTATTGTCAGTTTATCTAAAGTTTTACAAGAAATGCATATCTTGGAGGAGATTGGGAATAGGTGGAGGCTTTCATATTTCAGCTTTAAGGCTACATGTTATTTGAGTGTGAGGACTGAATTTTCTATTACACTAACATTCCCAATGGCATAATTCAATAAATATTTATGTGACTCAAAATATAAAAGTTAGCATCACTTCTGCTTGAGGTATCCAATCTGAGGAATAGCCACACTTTGTCTGACGTTTTCTTTTTTTTCCTTTTTTCTTTTTCTTTTCTTTTTTTTTTTTTGAGATAGAGTCTCACTCTTGTCGCTCAGGCTGGAGTACAGTCGCACGATCTTGGCTCACTGCAACCTCTGTCTCCCGGTTCAAGCCATTCTCCTGCCTCAGTCTCCCAAGTAGCTGGGATTACAGGCATGTACCACCACGACTAGCTAATTTTTGTATTTTTAATAGAGATGGAGTTTCACCATGTTGCCCAGTCTGGTCTCAAACTCCTGACCTCAGGTGATCCACTTGCCTCGGCCTCCTAAACTGCTGACATTACAGGTGTGAGCCACCATACTGGGCCTGTTCAAGTTTTTAATTTAACTTTTTATTTATTTTTATTTTATTTCATTTTTTTACAGCTCAAACAGCCAGCAGATGTTGTGCCTTTGAAGGGAGTACTGCATTGTGTGGGACATACTCTGAAATATAAGTCTACTTTCCTCACGCATTATGTCCTACCAAGCTAGAGAGAAATGGAGATAGCACACTAGTATAACATGGCCTTGAGTTCAAATTATAGAATTCAAACCTTAAAAATATTAAAATATATATGAGATTGAATCAGGCTGTGCTTACAGCTTGCTAATAAATCATATTTTCCACTCACTGCTCTGATTTTAAGAACTAGCAGTTGGAAACTAGAGGCATGAAAGAATAGGCTTGGAATGAATTTTAAGGAATAATCTAGTTCATTTTTCTGCCGTTGGCAGATTTTGCCTAAACTCTTCTGTAGTGGGAAGAATCTCTCCTATTTGACAATACCTGCTGGGAAGGAGATTCTAGCATTCCCTATAAAACTATTATGATCTGTGGAAACAACTTGTTTCCTTCAAAATAAATAGTTCTCTCAGTTATTTTGTCTCTAGTAATGCCCATTTCAGGAATAATAAATTCCAGCACAAGTGCCACTTTTTTAAAGGTTTTAGTGGAATACATTAGATGGAGTGAAATATGTATTCAACAGTAAAGAAAAAAGTTTTTTCTTCCAGATCAAGGTTAATTCTAATAAGGAAATAGAAAGTCCATTACTAATGCCTTTGCATGAAAGCTCACTTCCTCTTGAGTGAACCTGAAGGATGTTCTTGCATATCAATGTTGTACCAAAGGCTTTCATTATCTCTGTGGTTTTGTTTATTTAAATATTTTCCCCACATGTGATTTCTTCATGTATAAACTAAATAGATGCAAATATATGTGTTTTTAAGAAGTCTGCAAATCTTTCTTTAATGAAGGTGCCCTTCATTGCAATGGGCCTGTTTGGGGATTGTTCAAAGATGGATTTACTTTCATTAATTTTTTTAAATTTTACTTTTGATCAGAGTTGGCAAAGTACAGATCAAATGGAAACCAAATGTCTCCTTTTTGATATTATTCAATACTCTTCATCTTCATGAGGCTCCTGATAACTGATTGTTCTCAACACATCAGGATTTAGGCCTATCTCAAGAAAGGGTTAGAAATATCTGATATTGTTGACTCCAGGAAAACTACCTGAGATAAGCAGAGAAAATAATTTGGTTAGTAGATTGTACGGTTTAAGCCATTAACCAGATAAGCATGGCAATGTGCTGTGAATGAATAGCGAAGAACTTACCCCTGTCAAAAAAAGTTGAGCTTTCTTTCTAGCTGTGAAATTAACTATCAATTCATATGCAATCTCAGATCAAAAATGGTGGTGCACCAGATGCACTGGTGCATGAGAATGGAAGTAATTGTTTGTGGTTTTCATGAGAAGATTGCCAGTTTGCAGCATTTAAATTATACACAAACTGCTTTTTACATCTCTAATTGTAGCTCTGTTGTTTTCAGGGAGGGTTGAATTGACATTGACAAACATAGACTTAGAAAAAATACAAAGACATGAAAACAGCACTAAATTTGCCCCAAAAATGATTCAGTGAATAATGCCACAGTGTTCTATTTATTCCTTGATATGCCAAAATTTCCTTTTTTTCCCCCTAAGGAGTGATGCTGACTCGGGTAAGTTAATGAGAAATAGTAACTGCAGAGAGGTTGAGTAAATCAAGCGCATGACTTGTGTGAATTATTGTATGCCTGCCCTTTTATTTATTTTTAAAGAAAGACTTGAATTTAATGTAATCTTTTGCCTGTTTCTTTTCTTTACCTCAAAATTTTTCATTTACTTTCAGTAATGAATTAATTTACTTTCAGTGCTTAATTGAACTGTACCAGCTTTTACCCATTCAAATCTTGCTATGATAACATTTCAGTTCTGGAAAATAGTAAAACAGGATCTCATTAAAATATTCTACTCATCACTTTTGCCTCAGTTTTGACTTTTCTGTAAAATAAAGCCACTAACCTCTCAGGCCTAGAGAATGAAAAATTGGCGTATCAGAGAAATAAAACAATGGAACACATTGGTAATTCAGATTTTGAGTTTGTAAAGCCAATTGAGTATATAGCATTAATTCCAGTGCACAAATAACTGCAACAAAAAGATTGCCAGATCCACAATTCAGTATTGGTTTCTTCTGAAAAATAGTTTTGATTGTTAGAGGGTCATGCTGAGTTTAAAATACAGTTATGTAGATAAACAATAGCTTAGCAACAGGGAATTCAAGGTACGTATACTGGGGAAAGGGGCCATGTTAAAAGCGGAAAACTAATGAAAAAACTTCAAGAAAAATTCTACATTTGGGCAATGTTATAAAGAAAACTGTCCACAGTTGGCTTGGCACAGCACTTTGAAAGTTCACGCAGTGAGAATAATTAGCAGAAGTCATTTATGGATATACTTTCAGAAGAGCTGGGTCTTATGCGCATTTGCAGAGGGGTGTACTGGGGATATTACCTTTAATACTCTAAGGAAAGTGAGGAGCTCTTTGTCCCATAGTGTTCACATCCGCTGAAGGAGGGAGGAATACTGCACAGCAAGCTAACTTGGTTTTTCTCTACTGCGTGCCACTGACTGGGTTCCTTTTCTTTGTACCTGATTCAGTGTGGCCTGCAGGATGTAGACCATCTAGAAACTGACTTATTTGCTCAGTCTCATTCCCACCCTTCACATCTTTGTTGCTCTTGCTTGACCACGGTCTTCAAAAATATTGAAAGAATGCAGTGTGAAAAATAGAGTAGGCTTAGTTTGTGTAGGACCAAAGAGTGGAAATTGTAGAACAGTAAGTGTTAGCTCAATCAAAGTGAAACATTTCTTACGGGTTTAACAATTTAAAACTAGGGTGGGCTGCCTTGGGAAGGACAAGCCCTCCAGTGATACAGGGGTATAAACAGGGAGAATGGTCAGTTAATGTTCAGGGAGGTTTCACAGGAGATTGGGTGGGAGGACAGAAATGACCTGTATGGTTCCTTTCCTTTCCGATATGTACTTTGTTTTGGTTTATTTTAAAATTCATTCTCTGCTTTTGTGTCTTGAGCATTGGGCCTGTTACTATTCCTCGTTGTTTAAGCATTGTGGGGTGCTGCTGTGTTGTGAGGTGGTGGAGGTGGCAGTGCATCAGCAACACAGATTTTTTTTCTATAAATTACATCCTCTTCCTCATCACCATTCCCTCTTGTTCATGTGTGATACCAGCAGAATAGCCACCCAGGATTTAGTAATACATTTGAAGAAATTCACAATCATGTTCCTGGGTACCCAAATTTTCTTTTACTTTTTGGAAACACATCTATTTGCCTGCCAGTCCCACATACGGTGAAGAAACTATAAATTACAGCACTATAATTTAATTTATAAATGACTCCATTAAGCCATTGTTATGACCTCTGTGGTTTACCTGAAAACTCATTCTCCCCATCGCCAACAGCAGGGCTTTTCAAGACAAGCTGTTTCTCAAACACAATGATAATTCTACTAACCTCTGACTGAAAGGCAGGAGACCTCAATTAATTTTCTAGGAGATTTTCCAGTAGCCTATGTCTTTTTTATTATTATTTGGCTTCTATTTTTATATGACAAATTTGGACTGAATCACCTGAACTCTCTTGTCCTGGTCTCTTTGTGGCCATTGGCATGTGCGACACGAGAATCTTTTGAAATATTAATATCTGTGCTTTCTTTTCTCCCGTTTTCTTCTCAAAACCTTTCCTGTATTCAATCACAGATATCTATTTTGCCTCTGGGGAGATGTAGGATTGTTTCATGGGACTGGAAATAGGAAGTAATCAGTCAGTGTGTGTGTGTGTGTGTGTGTGTGTGTGCGCGCGTGTGTGTATGTTTAAACTTCCCAAACAGACTTTTGAGACTAAAAAGGGAAAGCCTGAAGGTAGCAGGGCAAAGAGTTTATATCACAGCAATAGATCTGGGAAAGTAGAATCATTCTAGCCTCCCTCTACCCCTACTCTGTGATCTGGAAAGATGGCTAAGTTGGGGAAAGGAGGAGAGATGATTGATTACGCCCCAAGAAGAGGTTTGCAGTCAGAGAGGAGAGAATTTGGGGAGACTTTCTGGAGAGGAGCAGGTCTGCCTAGAAGATAGGCCAGTGCCACTGGTGGACATTGCACGGAGTACAGAGAAGCTAAGATGATGCCTGCACGTCAGCTATGCTTGCCTGGCAACTATGTTCCTCCTAGGTGGCAGAGTCAGGTTAGTTATAAGTATCATAGTTTGTGAACACTCCATTAGTAGTTCAATGACATATTGTTTATGATTCAGCCAAAGGAAGCATGCCCACCTAGGCCCAAGACTTCACAAAGTCCCATGTCAATGATTTCGTGTGGACACTCCTTCACTTCCGCACCAGTACTTCCCAAATTGAAAGTGGGACCTCTTACTATCCAGATTAGAGGGGGTTTGATGGAAAAGAAGTCCCAGCACTGATACTTGATGAGACTGAAGTATTGCGAAAGCTATGTCCATATGTCCATTGCACATAGTTCACATAGTTTTCTTTCTTTTTTTTTATTCTCCTGCCTCAGCCTCCTGAGTAGCTGGGATTACAGGCGCCCACCACCATGCTCGGCTAATTTTTTGTATTTTTAGTAGAGATGGGGTTTCACTATGTTGGCCAGGCTGGTCTCGAACTCCTGACCTTGTGATCCACCCGCCTCGGGCTGCCAAAGTGTTGGGATTACATGCTTGAGCTACTGCGCCCGGCGCATTGTGCATAGGTTTATGGGATATTTAAGCAAGATTAGTTCTTAAATCTTTGGCTAATGACTATAAATATGGGAAAAAGATCACTGACTTTAGCCATATTAGCACCATAGTTTTAATAAGGAAAGCTAATCAACTAGAGACAGAGAACCATGGCATCTTTCCCACTGTCTCTGTCCCTACAGAAAAGTATCCTATTATATACAATTGTACTTTGCTATTCATGTGTATTAACCACCCCACACTCACAGTGACCAAATCCTGTATGCTGACAGTGCCTAGTATAAGTAAACAAGATAAAACTTGATATTTATGAAAACAGATACTAACTCTTTCTGAGGAATCATAGTAAAACAAAATACAGATATTTTCATTGCAATGGTTTTATCCAGTGAACAAAGAAGTATGCCCATAGTGACTCTATTAGTTACCCATGACTATAAAACAAATTACCCAAAACTTAGTGTCTTAAAACAATAATTAATCATTTATATCTCTAACAGTTTCTGTGGGTCAGAAATTCAAAAAGTGTTTAGCAGGGATGGTTTGTCTTTGCTCCACAATATCTGGGGCCTTAGGTAGAAGACTAAAATGTTGAAGGTTAAACTGTATTGTATTCAGGATATTTGCTAACACAGTAGATTTTAGGTGCTCTTACCATATACACACAAACAAGGTAACTATGTGAGATGATGGATATGTTAATTTGCTTGACCAGCAATCATTTCCGTATGTTTAAGTACATCTAAACATTGTATTGTACACCTTAAATGTATAGACTTTTCGGGGTTTGAATCATCCTAAGGTGCATTTACTATCATGTCTGGTGATAGATACTGATTGTTGGTGGAGGCTGAATGGCATCTGTTGGCTGGAACACCCACATGAGACTTTCCCCTGAGGCCTGCGCTTCCTCACAATATGGTGTTTGGGTTACAAGGGCAAGTATCCATAAATAGAGAGAGTGACAGAGAAATAAAGGCAGAAACCATTGACTTTTATGAACTAGCCTTCAAAGTCAAGCAGCATGACTTCTGCTGAACTCTATTGGTTCAAGAAGTTAAAAAGATTCAATTTCATGGGAAATGAACATAGATCCCACCTCTGGATAGAGAAATATTAGTGTCACATTGTTAAGGCATATGGAATGGAATACTTATTGGTATAAGCTTCTGTGAAAGATGTTATCTGCTATAATGGACTGGTGTATTCAGAGTACAATAGGTCAACAGACCTATTGGTGAATTCTAGTAGTGCACAATTTCCACAAAAAAAGACAACCAAGAACTAAAAACTATTCGATGGTTTATAATAAACCTCTTGGCAATTTTAGATAAAGTGACATTCTCCTGAAATAAAGAAAGAGACTTTCATCAAAATTGACTTTCAATTTCACAGATATGTAATTAATTTGTCTTGGAATGTAATAGAGATATTGTACGTTGTCATGATTTATATCTACCAATTTTATCTCAAGATGCTTTGTCGTATTTTTCTACTTTTCCTATTTTTCTCATTTAAAAGAATACTTTCTGATAACTGGGATGAGAGGATGCCCTCAAACTTTTAAATAAAATTATTAGGCTGGAAAGCAAAATTCATATTTTTCATATTTAATTTTAATGTCTATATGATGAATATATACATTATTAAACAGTAGTATATTAAAATTATCTAAGTGGAAGAAAAGTACTTCTATCTTTCTCTCTCTTTTTTTCAGTATCAGTTATATTCCTTTAGGCTATGACTCCTCACAAGGACTTCATTGTGCATATCTATTATCTCCCTAACAATTTGAGAAATGGGACTTCTGAGGCATAGTGGGTGAGGGCTTTGGTTCTCCTCTGAGTCTCTTAGCTCTGCTTCCTCCCTGTGCTAGCTTAAGCTCAGGCCAGTTGCAGCCTGGCTGCGGTAGTTCTAGGTGTCACATTTACAGACAACAGTGAGAAGTGCCAAGGAATGGTCTCTTCTGATGTTTCCTTCTTAGGAAAGAAAATTTCTTCCAGAAGATCTCCTCTTCCTGTAACTCTTTGGCTAGAACTGGGTCATATGCACACCTCAAACAGCTACTGGCAAAAGAATGAGACCATCTTGATGAATTTCTACCAAAGAAGATATAACTCTAAGAGCTGGGATAGGGTCATGTTTCCTAAATTAGGAGTTTGTAAACTGTAGCCCATGGGTCAAATTCAGCCGTCTGACTGTTTTGTAAAGAAGTTTTATTGGGGCATGGCTACACTCATTCATTCACATGCGGACTATCCCACTTTTGCACTAAACCTGCAGAGTTTAGTGCAGTTTAGTGTGCTGCCCTAAACGCTGCAGTTTTAGTTTAGTTTAGTTTAGTTGAAGCACAGACCGTGTTACCTCCAAAGGTGAAAATATTTACTATGTGTCTCTTTACAAAAACTGTTTGCTGACTCAACTTAACCAATAGAACAAAACTGGGCTCTGTCTCTCAAGGAAAAATGAGAAAATGTTGCGCAGGCAACAGTGACTAAATTCCTATTTAATTTCCCAAAAAAGTACCTTATGCCAATTTTTTCAAACCTTATAGACAATATTATATTTACTTTGTGACATCTTATGCTGTTATTTATTTCAGTCATCCTGTTAGTTGTTAAGGTTATTATGTACTGTATATAATTTTACAATTTTTCTATGCTCTGGATTTCAGGATAAAATTTACTGTCAAGTTAAGATTGTACCTTTTTCCTTTGCCTTATAAAGTAGCCGTGAAGCCTTACTGACCTTTAATTCTATCAGTAACCACATCACATTTTCTACTCAGTATTCCACTTGGCCAAAATTTACAGAATGAATTAACTAGAATAAAACTTTATGAAGGACCCATTCTATTTAAATATTAATGTGGTTTTTATTTCTATCCACAGGTCAATTTCACTCTAAGCAGAGACCAATGCAGACGAATCCTAACTACTTCCTGAGAAAGCCTGGGGTGCAGGGGGCACTCAAGAGTCGCTGTTTGTGCGTGTAGGTGGAGGGGCATCAATTCAGGCATGTTTCAATTCAGACATTTTGTAATAGAGAGGGGAAAACCTACCTTCTACTCAAGGACGAACTGGTTATAAGCAATCTGGAAAATCTACTTCCTAGGTACTATAGCCTTGAATATATTTGTCTAAAAGTTTAATTATGAGAAACATGATTAGTTGAGGGCTGCTGGAAGATATGCAGTCTAGCTATATATCCCCTAGAATATAGATACTTAAAATTCCATTCTTCACTCAAGCTTCATTATCTGAGAACTATATACTTGGGTCATATTATTTTGATTCTTTTTAGAGTTGTTATCAAAGACATCTTTGTTATTATGCCCTCATTCCATACTGCGGAATGCTGTCAGAAATAACCATGCATAAATCACTATTGTACAAATTGTAGGGATGTTGATGACAGTGTGGGTTCTACCACTATAGGAACTGTATGAGTTTAGCACTAAAACTGTACCTCTTCTGAGTGTCTGGGTTGTTTTTATAACTTATGGTTGATGAGAATTTTTTCAAACACAATTACATATGGACTTCACATAAAGCATATCAGAACAACAGGGAAACTGGTGAAAACCAGGGTGGCAGCTGGAGGCACCCACTCCACCTTTCCATAGCACCCTGAGATAGTTTTAAAGGGAAATCCCAGGCTCTGCTGAGCTAGATTAGAATCTACCCACGAACTCATTGCATTTCCAATTGGATTTACCCACCAAAAAGCCCAAACACAAATTTGCAGTTCAACTTTAAATTGTCTAACTTACTTTGCTTGGCCTAATGATTCAGACCACACTTTACCTTTCTTTGAATTCTATATCTTTAATAGCAACAACAAAATCTTATTGTTTAAGAAAACATAGTTTTATAAAATGATACAAATTCTTTTTCAAGGAGAAGGTATAATTTGATAATTACAAATACTTCTAGGGTTGTCACCAAGAATTTCATCAGGGATTGGTAATAAGCTCATTATGCAATTGTTTTATGCATCACAGTAAGCCCTCTGTCAGATTCTTCCTGTAGTATTCAAAACCACAGGTAACTCAGATTAGCACCTGTATTTTAAATGTGTTTGCTGCCTCCCTGTCATTGGAAAGCACAGCTGATTAAAGTGAGAACTGTAGGTAGAGGCTTCACCTTATGAAAGTTGGTCTTATTTGTTGCATGGAATCTTCTTTTCTCTTGAGATTCAGAAATTATATTCAATCTAGTTTCCTTCATTCTCATGAAGCTAGCTGAAATTCTAGCTGGTAACATGCTCCATTTTTTCATCTGTTAGCTTTTATCACAGCAGAGTGACAGACCTTTCAAGGGGCTTTCTTGCAACTTCTCTGGGATTTTGCTCCTGCTCTTATACAGACTCTTGACTTTTCTAAAAGCATTCAGAGCCTCTACCATGCAAACCACCAGATACACAGTCTTTGACACTCTTCTATGTGGCATTTCTATAATGCTTACATCTGTAAAAACCCAGGTCTCTTTGGAATAAGTTGAAAATATTTTAAAATACTTTTTTTTTTTTTAAGAAAAGTGATATGCAGATATCTTAGCAAATCCATCTGTCTCTGATATAGGCAGTGGGGGAGGTTCAAATAAAGGGTCCCTGAGTGATAGTTGGAGTAAAAATAAAATGTTCATGAGGGCAGGTACTACCTTACCTCTTTTCCTCCTGTCAGACACCCTATTTTACCTGTGCAACCCTGTATTCCATTGTGGGTCCAGAAAGAGTTTCCATGTTCTGGTAGCATTACCACCTCTTCTCCTTTTAGTTCAGCAGCTTAAACATTCTAGGGGTGTAAATGAAATAACACAAATAGGTTCTTCATTCTTTGACTTCATATTCTTTTTAATTGGACAGCTGTATTCGAAGAGTGGCAGTTAATAGATAGACTGAACCTGGGCAGATAGATAATATGAAGGATAATAGAATCCTGATCACTTTCATTTCAACACACTCCCAGAATAGCTACACTATCTGAATAAAAAATAGTGGTGGGATTAGCTGCTTTAGTAAGGGCAGTGATAAACCAAAAAGGGTCTAAAGGACAAGGTTCAAAACAGGGAAAATATTAGAGAAAAATACCATACGAAAAAAAGGTGAAGGAACTAAGCATATTTGCCCAGAGCAGAGAAAAAGTGTTTGTGTGTGTGTGTGTGTGTGTGTGTGTGTGTGTGTGTGTGTGTGTATGTGTGTGTTTATGGAAGTGCAGGGATGGTGGAGAGAGATTTTTAAGGGCCATCATATATAACATGTAAGAAGTAGAAAAGATATCATTAGATGCAAACTCTGTGGCTTAAGAGGCTGCAATATATAACATAAATTTTATTTGCAATTAGTTGATAGCAAATAGAAAGCTCTAATGGGGAAAAACATCATTGTCTGTCACTAAATTTATGGTCACTAATGGTTTTCCAATAATTGTTAGACCCTTCCTAGAGGTGCTATGAAAGCATCCTGCATACCGGTTGGTTTACTCAGAGTAGAAGTCTCTCCAACTCGGAACTATCATAATTCTCCAATTTTAGTTCAGTCTGGCATTTTTGTTCCTGATTTCACCTGGCTTCAGTTACGTAGGTTCCAAAACAGTCATGACTGTGATAATCTTCCTAGTGTGCTCTTAGATATTGCTATTGAATTATGACTCTTCTTTGACTTCTTGATGATCTGAAGTGATTCAGACAGCTGGAAATTTCTTTTTCTTTTAGCACAGAAAAGCTAAGCATGGCTAACTGTGGCACCTCTTTCAAGATGGTGGTTCTCAGTGTTCTTCCTGTGCCTAGCTCTTGCATTAGTCAATTTCTTCTCACCATGGGTGGTATAGCAGCTTCTTTGATTCTGTAGGGAATAAACTGTTTCCCTAAACATCAAAGTTACTTCTGAAATAATTCAGTGGGTATAGAGAATATAATCTAATAAATTCTAAATGTGAATATTATTATCAATTGCTTAGGAAGGTTAAAAATTGCCTACTCTCTTTCTTATCAAACCACACACTATTGCCTGTTTGTTTCTTAGAGAATATATGTTCAAGGGCACAACCCAGGCAAATGAACATTCTTTATTATTTAGGACCTGTGACCCCCTGTTGGGGTCCAAAATGACTCACTAAAATTAGGGCAATTCAATGAAGGTTTGATAAAGATACTACTTGCAAAGTTGTGGGAAGGGAGTAGGGAAAGTACATGGGATAGTGCACTTTCACAGTAGGCACTAACACAGTGGTCCTCTTACCATCTCCAGGCCTGAAGGGAAGAGGGAGGAGACAATTACTAGCACCTGGAAGGAGGGGGTCAGGTAAGTAGCTGTGAAAGCTTTGAACCAATCTGAGACAACCTGGCAGGGAACCAGGAAACAAATATCCAGACTCCATGATCTGATCTGATCTCTCTCTCCTCTCTCCTGCCAGGACTTTTCATTTTATACATGATAGCCTCTGAAGTAACAAGCAGAGTTTGTATCTGATGATAGCTCTCTACTGCCTCTGAGTGATAGCCCTCATAGTCTCCCTTTCATGTAGTACACATGCTCAGGCAGGCTCCTGGAGCAGGGGAGACCCTGGAGAAGGGTGGAGGGTGAATCTGAATGGGCAAATGGCAGATTGCTGGCACCCAGCACCCCTGCCCTGGCAGCATGGGGGAGCTTGGACAGACCTTGATTCCACCTTTTATTCTTCTCCCTGAATGCCTAGAGCAGATCGTTTTCGACCCCTTTCTCTTTAGGCCTTCACTTTCAATGCCATCTGAGATATTATTACGTGAGTAATATGAAGAGCAAGAACATGGAGGAAGAAAATAACTGTGCCTTACCCTTCTTTCACTAAAGGTCCATTCTCCAGCATAGGGGCCCCGAGCAACACATTTTATTTCTTCTCTGACTGTGGTGGGACAGAGTTTCACTTTTCGTAGGGGTAAACTAAAAGGATTTCACTGAGTTTTTCCCTTGAGTTGGGAATGAAGAATGTCAGGGGGCAGAACCCATAGTCATCTTGAAAGTTTTAGGGAAACTTCCTGTCCTGAAATTTTGCTCAGAAAATAGCCCTCAAAACAGTGCTAGTTCAGGTACACCTACTTCTACTGATTCTAACATTACAGATGTGGAAGATTGGCCCATCAGTACTTTTCTTCCTCTGTTCTCATTAGAGAATAAACATTTTAGAGAGGTGTTGGCTAACATTGCTCCCTCTGTTTGATATCACAGACTGTGTTTGACATTTGCTTCTTTCTCACATATTGCTGAGTGAGAAATCAGAATATGTAACTCAGCAAACCCAGGGCAAGAATTTGGTCTGTAATGTCACCTAAAATGTCATGCTGAAAGCCATACCAAGATTTTAAAATAGATGCCTTTAGCACTTTTTTTTTTTTTTTTTTTTTTTTTTT
>NW_016826000.1:96617-118273 GCF_001698545.2 Rhinopithecus bieti
TTTTTTTTTTTTTTTTTTTTTTTTTGGTAAATCTGAGAGAAACCATGAGTGATTTGCAAAAGTTGATGGCAGTTGTTTAATAAACAAAATAAAGGTGGTAGGCTGGGAAAAATATGGGATAAAAGCACAGAACAGGCAACATTGAATGTGTAAGCGCTGCTGTTTCTTCACGTTCTGTTAGCCTTACTCAATACAACCAGAAAAGTAATGTTCTAAAGATGGTACTGATACTCTCTTGGTCTTAGCAGAGTTAAATGAGGTAATAATCATTTGTGTGCATTAATATGTAGACTACTGGCACAAAATGGGAAGTTAAGAGATTTTGTGTGTTGCAATGTGATACAGAAAACGTAATTTTGCTGATTGTATATTTTTAAAAAGACTTAACTTGGCTTTCTGGCAAATTATTTTGCTACTTGTTAACCTAGACCTGGGTTTGGCAAACTTTTTATGTAAAGGGCCAGATTATACAGGTTAAATACTGTGAGCTTTGTAGGCTAATGATCTGCCACAGCTAATCCTCTGTCATCATTGTCTAAAAGTTGCCATCTATAGTACATAAATGAATGAGAATAGCTGTGTTCCACTGAAACTTCATTTATATAAACAGGCATGAGCTTGACTTAGCCTGCAGGCTGTCATTTGTGAAAATTGACCTAAATCTAAACAATTGTTTGTCTATGGTTTCTAAAATTTTATATATTAATGTTTTGAAAAAATGGGGCAATACAAAGAAATGGAAACTTTCTTAGTTTTGGAGATACTCAATAAATTGGGTATTTAAAAAGTCCAAATTCCCATTGTTTCATTTTAAATTCTTAAGTACAACATGGTCTTAGATATTTTGTTATTATAAATTGGAGTTATGAGGCACTTAACAAGAATTTAGGATATTAGGACATTGTCACATTCCTCCCAGTGACCACGAGGAAAGAATGACACCTAGCTAGGTACTGTAAAATTTGATAGATATCCTGGAACATCTGATGTTTTCATGATTTCAGAGCCAAATATTATCTCGTCAAATAGTCCATTAATGTGACACAGGCATAGTACACAGAAGCATGCATTTCTTCTTATTTGAAATGGATTCACCTAAGTACAAAGAAGCTGTATAAATACGAGTAGAGAAAATTTCTCTTTAATTTGAGAGGAATGCATTTAATCAGCCATAAGTTGAAAAGAAACTGTGACCTTTTTCCAGTTACTCTTTTCTTTTTCTTTCTTTCTTTCTTTTATTTATTTATTTTTTGCCTATGTCAATGCCCTTCAGCTAAAGACCACCAGGAACACATTTATATTTGAACAACTTTTGTGTACTAATTACAGTGAGAGAGAATACACATCGTGGGGACTGACCGAGGCAACCTCAAAGTTCCCCTTAGTTTGACTAAACTTTCGACAGATTTCTTCCTGACTGTAGGTCCCTGACCTTCCTATCTTAGAACATCTACTTCAGAAAACTTGCAATTATAAGTGCTGTCTCTATCCCTTCAAGAAATAAATCTTCTCTCAGCCTCTTGCCAGTTTTACAACCCAGAAATATCTTTTTCAAGGACCTGGAAGACATCCCTTTGAAATGCAATCATCAAGAAAGAGAGAATACCTTATTTCCTACTCTCTGTGGGGATCAGAAGCTTAAATGTAATAAGTGCCAACTAGCAAACAGAAATGGCCTAGTCACAGTGACTCACCTCCCTCCCATGTCCTCCAGTGCTTTTCCACTAGCTCGCCCTGGTGCTTAACATCTCTTCTGCCTTTTGTGTCAGAGGACTGAGTTCAGTCCCTCTCTCCTTTGCAGTAGTCTTGAATAAAGTCTTCCTTGCCTGTTTAACTCCATCTGGTACAACTTTCCTTTAACAGAAATGGTGGGTCATCTCAGTAAGGGGGAGTTAGGACTTCTAAGATTTGAGTTATGGTTGGGTAGATTTGGAGAGGATCTAAGGAAGTGGGAACTTACTCTGTCAGAAAGCAAAGAAATTCTATGAATGAGTCTGTCAGTGAATCTTATTTATAGAGAAGGCAGACTAGAGAGGACAACAGTGTAATTGGTCAAGAAGTAGTAGCAGTCACTCATTTAATGAGAGAGGGGACATTGTGTGTTTTGTGGGTTGCACAGTTAACTTGTTTTGGTCTCAATTTATTATGGTCTCACAACAACCTTGTTTAATGTTGATGTTCTGTGAAACAATGTATGTCCAACAGATGAACAAAATGGCCTGACTGTGAGCATCAGACCAGCTTGTAATAACATCAAGACCTAGCTGCCAGGTCAGATCAGCTTCCAAATGTCAGAGGCAGCTATTTTTCCTTCTTACTTTCTCACACCAAAAAGGAAACACTGCTGCCACACTTACAAAGCGTTTTAAGGCATAAGACAAAATAATGGTTTCGGAATTTATATTTTTAGAAGATCAGAAATGTCTATTTTGACATATATACACAGGCACGTACACTTACTCTCTCATAATGATCATGAAAATTGTGTCTGATTTACTATGATCTTGATGAACTAGGAAGAAACTTTACCTTAGGTAGTAGTGTGAATAAAATGTCATCAAGAAATACAGGATCAGGGATTTTGTCTATGCTCACCTCGTATATTCACGATCAGTCTGTGTTCTTTGTGGTTGATAACTGGCAAATTGAAGACTTATTTTGTCTTGGAAAGAAGATCCTATTTATTCCAGGGGCTCATTGGTTTTGCTGAGTTGAGCAATTGTTCTTATCAATAGGGTCTTTGCTGGAGATGAGATGAGGTTCTCCCTGGGTGAATGATATTCTAGAACCAAGACTATCAACTGGCTGTACTGAACCTGCAAGGCCTGTTCTTGCATCCTTGAAGTGAGAATACATTTGGCTGAATTCTGCAGACTCATTTTGATCTGAGTGAAATATTTTTCTCAGTCCACTGGATCTTCAGTTCATTTGTGTAAAAGACACTGTGAACTCATTTATTCATTCACTTATCCTTCCAGAAATTATTGAACACCTCCCATATGACAGATGAGGCCCTAGATACTGGATAAACATTAGTTAATAAAACAGAATTTTATGGATTGTAGCATTTACAGAGAGACAGACGATAAACAAACAAACAAATAAAAATATATCAAGTGTAATGAATAAAAACAATGGTTATACTAAAAATAGCTGCAGGAAAATAAGCACAAAGATTTAGCCATCTCTGAAGAGCTGAATTTAAGCTGAGACTTTAAAGTTGAGAAAGAATCCGTCATGCAAAGACTGATGTGAAGAACGAATTCCTTTCACTCTCCTTCATAGTTGATCCATCAGCATAGATTTAATTAATAGCCTGATGCCATTGTTTTGTTTGATTTATACAACATTTACTTGCTTGACTGGGTCTCAACCCTCATTAAACTGTGTTCTTTTACATTACATTTACACTTAACATTTTTGTTAACATAGTTATTATTACAGCTTGACCCATAATGTCTCACAAATAGATGTTGCTGTTAAGTTGTGTATGCAGGATGCTTTATCTCACTCTCAAGAATCCGTTAGTTTTCCATGGTATTAAGGACAGTTTTTTTTTTTTTTTTTTTTGTAAGAGTTTCTGACAGTGAGAAGTATCAGCTTGTATTTGTAGGTTTGATATATAGGTTAAGATCCAACAGCTTATCACAGTTTTGTATAGATCAATACAGCTAGGAAAAGCATGAAGGCATGGTTCCCGGTCAGTTTAAATCTTTTTGTCATTTCCAATGGCCTGTTGACAAGTTTAGGATCTGTCTATTGAAAGAATGGAGACACAGGAAGAGATAAAGAGACAGAGAAACTTTCTGTCCCTTCCTCATTACCTCCTCTGAGCTTTTGTGTGTTGCAGTCCCTGTAAGTGACATGACCATCTTTCATTTACCTCTGATTATAAATCTTGATCAGATAGGCTTCTCCCTCTCCTTCACCTTGCACATTCAAGTAGTCACAGAATCTCTTCACTCAATCTGATTTTGCTCTCATCTTTCTACCTGGATGTTTTCTATCTTGAGTCATTATTGTTCTAGGTCTCTGCTGCCCACTAAGATAGTCATTAACCACATATGGCTATTTAAATTTAAATTCAGTATTTAATGTTCTTTCATTGCTTCTAAACTCCAGGCACATCAAATACATAACCTTCATTTTTTATATAAGCTCTATTGTCTGCTTGAATTTTTGTTTTTAAAATTTTGGACCACCTAATCTCTGCTGATGCTTTAAAACCTGCTCACATTTTATCTCCTTCATGAATTCTTAGACTTCTTCCACCAGAGTTGATAGTTCCTTTATACTCACATGGCACTTCTATAGCATATATTATGTTTATTTACAATTTATAGCTCATGTATTTATGTCTCCCACTCATGAAATATAAAATCTCAGAGGCTAGAATGGTTTCTGTTTTTTAATCATTGTATCTATAGTATGAAGGACAGTATCTGGCCCATTTTAAATACTAAATAAAATATTCCTGAAGAAATAAATGTAGGAGAGAAATAATTGTAATGGTAATAATTAATGCCTGGAAGGTCCAGTGAATACTGTCAGATCTTCTTTTTCTTTTTTTTAATAATAGAGTTGGGGAAAAATCGATCTGAGAAAAGAGAAGATAACCATAGAAATGAACTGAAGGAATGTCAAAGGTTTAATTTTGTGTTATTGTTAATGTTAATCCTCTTCAGGCTGTGTAAACTTTGTTCAGTTAAGCAAATACTCCAGAAGACAAAGATTTTATATTTACTGGGAAATTCACAGTTGCAAGTGTCTGTGTGTTTCCAGTATCCTTAGGAACCTTAGCAAATAACGAACAGATTTGCATTTTCTTTCCACCTAAAGGGAAAGACCTCTAGGTCCCTCACTGAACAATGACATTAAATAAATACTTAGAAAACAGGCACAGAGTTGGTAGAAAGGATTTGGGTTGATCTTTGATTTTGGGATAGATTACTCACCGATATTACAGCCCAGTAAAGAGAATAGAATTAAAATTACATTTATAATTATATCTGTACTCACTCCCTATGCACTGTTAGCATAGGCTTTAAAAATCATGACTTTTATATATCAGGCAGGTCAGGTAATTTTAAAACAAATATTCAGTTCAAAGTGAAGCAAACTCATGGAGTAGGGAAAAATGAACCTAATATGCCACACCTTTTAAAAAAATTACATTAAAAAATGCATGCATAATATTTCACCACCAAATCACCCAATTTGATAGCATATGTTTAGGAAGCAGGAACATTAAATTCATCAAACTCACTTAATTTTGGATGCCCCATAAAAAATATAATGAAAGAAAGTCAATAAATCCGAATCTCTTCCTTATATTTATTTATACAAACTTATATTTTCAAGAATTTACATAATAATTTCTATGGAGAAATGCCCTGTGGGGATTTCTGTCATCAATCCTTGTCAGAGCATTTTGACATTAGCCAAATTTATGAATTTTGTTCTACATATAGTAAAGAAGGAGAAAAGAAGATGGCAATTTCCTGAAAGTGACAAATCAAGATTCTGAAAAGTTGAGTGGAAAAAATTCTTGATTTTCACTTGTAAAGCAGAGATTTGAATATCAGTGTTATTCGATGCCAGGGGTATTATCACTGACTAATGTATAGAAAAGGGAGTGGATGTGCTCCATGGGCCCTGGGATGATGCAAACGTTTATTTGCCAATTTCTAATTTTTAATTTGTTCCTAATTATTTAGTTGTTTTAAGTATATGTTTTTGTTATGAAATGTAAGTGTGGGTTTTTCATTTATTTTATTTTTAAAAACAGGTTACCCCATCTTGAGGTGTCAGAGTCATTCACTTTCTGTTCCCAAATAACTGGCAACTACTCACATGTGGTGGCAGCGGAATCTGAAGGATGCAGGGAAACTCTTGACTGGCTTCTTAAAAGCCTAGTGAAGAGGTAGTTCCAACCTTAAATACTGTGGGAGTAAGAGTGTCACAGCAGGTCACAACAGAGGTCTTGTCCCAATTACACATAAAGTGGAAGAGAAGGAGGCCTTTGAGATTCCCTCCAATTGTAGCATGCAGGCCCAATGGGTCAGTCTGCTAGAGCATACATCCACATGGCTGGAAAAAAAAAAAAAAAAAAAAAAAAAAAAAAAAAAAAAAAAAAAAAACTGCTTCAGAGTCTTCCCTGAGCAAATGCAGTAATTGTACTCACTAGAACATGTTTTCTCCCAGAGGCATGGTGATTCTCTGAGGGAGAGCACTGGGCTCTTTGGAGAATTCTTAGAACATTTCAAAATTTTTTAGTGGATTGTGTTGTATAGTCCTGGCCCACTTTAGAAAATAGTACAGTATATTTTTGCCTCTAAATACGTTTGATTTTCATAACATTTTGTCGGCCTGGATCCTGGAACTAGGTGACAATTTGCCTCAGCAAGAGTCCTCTATTTTCTTTTATGCATTGCTTCTTTAGAAAGAGGCAAAATCATTTTGCTGACAAAGTAATTTCTAAAACTTGTCTAAACTGCATTCACTGAAGCCAAACCAGTTTATTCTCTTTTCTAAAATTCCCCAAATTTTGTCTTAGTATTAAATTATTTCTTTCCTTTATAATCCTCATCTAGTTTGTATGGTTTATATTACCTGCATTATTGCCTGATGATCTTTTTGTTTATTTCCATTAAGAAGCAAACTTCTTCTCTTTTGGTTCCTTTATCTGGTCCTTTAAACTTACACTAAATGTCTTTGTTATTTATATATCTAAAATGAGTGATCTTCCAAGAATTCTAACTTCATTAGTTGAAGCAGATGAAGAGCCCTCATTCAATCAACTATGGCTCACCACCCTAATCAATTTCTCAATATGACACTACTTAGCTCCAGGAAACATTTTCAGTCAGGCATGTTTCTTAGCCTTTTTTAATATATTTATAATATGGAAAGAGAAAAACAGCAAGAAGTTTTCACTTTTGAGTATAAGCTCAGTACCATACTTGTATTAGTGGAAGAGAGGGGCAGGGTAGTACCTTGTTACAGATTCCTATGCTGACAGGTCGAGCACATACTGAGAATTCAGGCAAATGATCCTTTAACTCAGTGTTAACTTGGGTGGGGGAAGAAGGGTCTATGTGAAAGTTTCAGAATGACCCTTCCATTCTTTAGAATGTTCCCCAGTTCCCTAGAGTATAGTAGTGTTTCAAATGCAGGCCTGAGATTCTTCGTATATTCAGGATGGGTTAGAAACACACTGCCTCTTATGATCTTTCTTTTTTTTCTTCTTTCCTTATGGGACATTTAGTTCTGTTAACCAGTGTTCTCTTTTCTAGTCTTTCTGGGTACTGGTTATCCTCGACTCTACTGTTGCTCCTCTTTAGGCTCCTCTAAGGAGATGGGGGAACCAGCTTGGACCACATGACAGAGTGACCAGAAGACAAACAAGACATTCACACTGCAGTGTTGCCCATTTCCCAGCAGATTCCCACATACGAGTTAAGCAAGGGCTCTGTTTCCTTCTTGTCACTACTAATTGACCAGTTTTGCCAAACTCTGATTTTGGTGTGCACTTTGCTTCAAAAAGGGAGATGGAAGGAAAAATTAAACCGTCTATTAATAACACCTTTTTTTGCTAAAAGTATCCTTTGAGCTCTTGAATGTGGGATATGATCAGTTTCCTGTTAATGGGTAAAGAAGCCTGTTGAATTAATTGGGTTATCATGGATAAATGGAAGGAATATATGACACTATTTCTCTGCTCAAAACTCTCTGATTGCTTCCTGTCATAAAGATAATGAAATCCAGTCTTCACTGCAATCTATAAGACAAAATACAGTCATATCCCTGACTTCTTCTCCAATTCATTCCTAACCATACTTTCTTGAACATACTTCTCTGTCTCTATTAGCCCAATTGCTATTCCTTGAATACATCAAATATGATATTGTCACAGAGTCTTTGTGCTTACTCTTCCTTCTGCTTGGGACACTTTTCTTCCAAATGTTTACTTCACATATCTAGTCAACTGTTGCCTTCAATGAGAGGCAACTCAACCACTCATTTAACACAGCTTGCCCAAACAGCTTTTATTTTTCCCATTATCCTTATCATTAGCTGAGATGATATTATATAAACCACTGGAACAGAGACTTTATTCTGTTCACACTGCCACATCTCCTAACAGCTAAAGAAATGCCTGGCTCATAGGAACCAGTCAAAAAATATTAATTAACTTTATTTTTATTAATGGGTCACTTTATTGGCTACTACTCTGACCCATGAATGGGCTGAAGTTGCAGTTGTTATTGCTTCAGAGATGCTACCTTTTGTGTTGAAAGTAGTAATGACAAAATGATGAATCAAATACCTATGGCAGGTATCAAGAGTAGATTTTACACAGGCCTGGGCCTTGAGGCCCAAGATGGTAGAGCCTGTGAAGGCAAAAATACAACACAGGCTTAATTCATTCAGAAAACACAATCAAAGTGACATCTTCAGTCAGTTATGACCCGCAATTCACTGAAGTGAGTTTGCATTAATATTTCATCTTTAATAACAAAGTTATCTGAAACATGGGCAAGGTGCTATGATGACATACTTGTTTACCTCCTTCAGCCAGGATTGAGTAATTCCTGGGGTAAGTAGATTTTCATATGGTGTTATAGGAATAAAAGAGATTTGTTTTGGTTTGGTGGCCCTCTGTCTTGATACATTTTGACCGAGAAACAGATTTAAGAGTTAAGTATATGGAAAATGTTTCAATTATTGAGAATAAAAATATTTAAAACTCCTGTATGTCATATTCAAATGGATCCACAACCAGAGAAATTTAGTGAAATTTATTTAAATATTAACAGAAGTGTCTGGAAATGTCTGGACATGAACAGAAATGTCTTTTTCTTTGATTCACGTTGGAGTATCACATGCCCTTTCTGGCATCATGGCCATGCTCTTGTAAGGGTAGTAGGTAGAAAGAAAACTCTGTCTCCATGAAATTTCCCATGGATTTAACCGCATCAGAATTTCTTTGGGATTCTGATACAAAGTTAATTTAGTTAAATAGAAGTTATAAGTCTGTAACTGACTGGAAAATAAATCTTGTAATATTTCTTCTTTGACCATAAACTTCATCTCAATAACAACATTACACTGCCACATGTAGATTTCAATTAGATCTCAATTTTGACTAAGTATGGCTTTATATGTATTTAGTTTTAAAAAATTTCCTTTTCTTGTGAATTACAATCCTTACTGCATCCCAGCAGGTCCAACATTGTTTTCGTCTTTTTCTTTCAGTTGCAACTGTAATTCATATTCTTAACGTTAGGAACACAAAGCCTGCAACTAGCTCATTAGTAGATTTGGTCATTATGCTCAAATTATACATTAATTTCACCTGAATTACCTGGAGCCCAGCAACACCACAAACAACAAAAAACCTGCCTCAATATCTGCTTCTTTAAAGGTTATTGAATTCAATCATATTGAGATAATAGCTTTAAATTAACATTTATATTGAACTTTGCAGATATGCAGTTCTTAAATTTTTGAACTTGGTTGCTCAAATCACAGTAATTGCATCCCAACTAGATCTTCTGGCCTCCAACCTTTCTCTTACCTCACTCATTCATTATCTTGTCACTGAAGTTGTTTCTCCAAGTCACAGATAGGGTTATGTGTCGCCCTGCTAGGAAACTGGCTATGACTCCTCTCAACCTATGGAATTAAGTTCAAATCCCATTGTGTTGTGTTCAAGACTATTTATAGTCTCATCTCATCCTGCCTTTCTAACCTCATCTCCTGCATACATACAGCTACTGCCACATGTACCTTTTATGCACTGAATTTAACAGATGAGCCATAATTTTCTAGTCATGCATACATTTTCATGTCGCTATACTTGTGCTTATGCTTTTTACTCTGTCTGAAATGAGCTTCCTCCTCTTTTTTATTTGGTTAAGTCCAACTCAACCCCAATATGTCACCTCCTCTGCAGTCTACTCTGACCCTCCACCTCTTCCCTTACCTCAGAAAGAAGTTATTACCGTTCCCTCCAATATTCAGCATGAATGAAGAGAAGGTTGTTACTAAAAAGTAAATATAAATTTCTTCACCATATATTACCAGTTAAGTCACTGGATGTATATTTTATGGTATTCTATTTATTTTAAACTGAAAAGCTTTATTAAATTACTTGTAAAATCTGTTCTCTGTGATCTGTGTTCATAGAACACATAAAGAAACAGCATTGCTATTGTTGAGTGGGCCATTAGTCCTGTGAATTGATTAGTCTTACACAAAGATCACAATGTCCACCAGTTCAAAAAGAGGTCATTTACACAGAGTACTTTGAGGCCCATTTCTTGGTTGGATCTGTTTGCCTTGAGTTCCTTGGAAAAGGACCCTATCTCCAGCCCTCATCTCACAGACCCATTCGCATCAGCTGATCAGCCAGTGTAGAGGAAACTAAAACAATATGACACGTGCTTGATAGGGGAAGCAACAAGATATAGTGGGATGGTTATAGAGGCTTGAGGAAAGCTTCCAGAAGGACGGATCATTAACTTGAGAATTGGCATGGGAGTTGGTATTAGGAATTAGCCTAATACTCAAATTATACATGAATTTTACGTGAATTACTTGGAGCCAAGTAACAACAACAGTAGAAGCATTCTAATGTTGAAGCAAAAGAAATTCATTAAGGATGGAGCATGCTGGAGTTGGTGTATGCATATGTGTAGATGTGTGTAGAGGTGTAGTGGAGGCTTCCCGTAGGGAGAGAAGATGAGAAAAGCAGAGATCAGATAGTCAAAAGTCAAATATATTTTTTAATCAAAGTATCTTTTAAACAGTAATGCTTTCTTTATCTGGTTATTTTTAGAGTTCTATTAAATTAACATTTAATGAGTACCTACTATGTGCAAGGTGCCCTGTTAAGTCCTTAGGAAACAAAAAAATAATTTACTATCTTAGTATAGAAGAGATAAAACCTGCATACAAATAACCATAATACAAGGTAGAAAGTGATACATGCTACAAGAGAGACAAAAATAAAATGCTACGGAAGTTCAGAGGAGGGAGAATTCACACATTTATGTGTGGCTAACTTATTTTTACTAACACTATGATAATCTTAGCTATGTGGCTTATCTCGATCATGGTGATGCTAATTTTGCTACTTCTTTGACCTTCTGTAGGGTGTAGTCCTTAGAAAAAAACACCCTATTCATGAGGCAAACTTGATCTAATTACTGAGTGTCTGCTGACTGATTACTAGAATGAAATTAAAACCTGAGTTTCAGTGGGTTTAAGCTGTAGAGGAATGGAAGTAATATAAATTGAAGCTTACCATTTCTAAACTTGGGGACTGTGCCAGTTAAGTGTGGGCCAGTGTAGAGTTTTAATTACTGGGAATGAGTGAAAAGAAAAGAAAAATTAAGTTGGAAGAATTATTAATGTTCAAACAGTAGCCTTTTATTCTGGGTAAATGGTCTTCCTGTGAAGGAAAAGGTTTAATTTGTGAAGAGACACCCGTCTTTCACTGTGAGATACCTATGCACCCTATCTGAGTGGACACCACCAAACTAGAGGGAGTCTATCCCATTAATAGACTCATGTATGTAGCTGGTGATGGTGAGTCTATTTTCCCAAGCACCTGCAGGCTCAGCTCCACTATTTGGTGAGCCCAAAATCACCAGGCCTGATAATAGGATATCCCAACGCATCAGATGAAGAGATTAGAATTAGTTCTAAGTCCAGCCTTGTGCTCATTGAGCTGTGATCATTTTTTTTTTTTTGTAAACCCTGCTGAGTTTACCAGGCTTGTAAGACTGGAGTTCACATCCTTCCATCTTTAAGCAGATAGTGTTATCCTGTCAGCAGAAATAATTGTTACTTTCCATCCCCTTGAAATAATACTGGTCAGAGCCAATGTCTTGTACTTAATCTGATCCCTCAAGCAAACATTTCTAAAAGGCAAATGTAGTAAATGCAACCTAGTGGAAAATCTCGAGACTCACAGTTGGATTTTGGATTTATTTGCTTGGTAATTACGTCACTGGGACAGATTGGTATACGTCTTTGAGTTTTCATTTAGTCAGTTGCAAAATGGATTGCTATGGGATTAAATGTGAAATATAAACATAAGGCTTTAAATGCTGTATAGGATAAGGTATTATTTATTGAAGATCAAAAGCTCTTTGATAATTAGGAGTGTTTTCTATTTTCCCAAATCTTACACATAGGGACATTTGTTATAGCCATTCAATCTGGAGATCAAAGTGAAGGTGCCATTCTTCTAAACATGCAGTTGGAGACACTTGCAGAGAGTAAAGATGAATGTGATTTTATTTACCTTTCAAGGGTGTATATAGACACGCAAGCTAATTAAAAGATATGCTCACCTTGGTAAATTCAGTAAGCTTAAAATATACCTTATATTTCTTTTGTAAATGGTATATTATTCCATGAACTCCATTTTCATACATTCATATAGAATGGGAGTATTTAAGCGAAAGAATATTTCAGAAAAAAGAAGGAAGGACAAGATAGTAATTACAACCAAACTTGCCTTGTGCTGACAGCAGCCAACTCATTTATTAAGTCAATGTAGTCAAGTAACACAGCAACATCACACTTGATTGAAATCTTGGCCAAGTCTGACAGATGTTCTCTACTCATTGTCAATCTCAAGTATGTTTTAATGAGTTTTAAGTGGCTGGAGCTCCCCTCTGCAGATGCCACTGTTGCAGACATTGTGAACAGATTCTTCAGGGCAATGGGTTTTGTATTTAATAAGTGGTTCATGGTAGGTAACCGGTAGAAATCATTGCTGAAAATGCGATCACATCTCTGGAAACAGACACTCTCAGTCTATAGCTGATGAGCCTCTTTCAAATTAGTTAAATTCATAATAGTGCCCCAAAGCTGGTCTCTGTGTATAACATCTCCAATCTTAAAAGTTGATAAAAGTATTTCAAAACCTCAATCTTTTTGGAGATTTTAGAAGATTCCTACTTTAGAAGACTCACTGGCAACATTTTAAAATTTGCTTTTTTGTTGTTGTTGTTGTTCTTAATGAAATTGCAATGTCTAAGGACAAAGGGGGTGGCGAGAGTAGCTTACAAAGTAATTCCCATTTTTTGTATGTATTAGAAATAGGTTTTAGATTTTTTTAAAGCAGTTTTCAGAAAGATAGTTTGACATTTCTACTGGCTTATGGACCTGCTTCTTCACTTTAAAAATTATTACTTGTGTAGAGAAAAATCACGAGGATAATATTTCCTTTGGTCAATCTCTATCTCAAACAAAATAGTTTGTATATTTTGTATACTATGCCATAAAATGAATATTGCTTAGCTGCTGTGGTGTATTAGTTTTCCCACACTAGAATAAATCTACTTCTTATTACTAGCCTATCTCTTCAGTATAAGTTTAATAGTTCATTTCTATTTTATTTCTTCATATGTCATATATAAACCTTTTAATGATCTAAAATGTCTTTTCATAATGGTCTGAATTGAACAACAATTTCTAAGAAACTTCTTTCATCTTATGACGTAGAAATTGTTTAAGAGCAGAGAAATTTCTGAGGGGAAATAAAACTCAGTATAAATCACAGGAGATGTGTTGAAGTCCTGATTTCATTTATCCAACATTTTGTCTAAAGTAAATGAAACTTACAAATATTAAAAGAGTGCATTGTCAGATTTCTGATATTTACAACTTTTCATGCTTCATGCTTGATTTAAAACCCAAAGCCTGTCAGAAAGCCAGATGGCAAGTAAGGACATCTCTGATGCATTAATACTTAGCTCCTGAGAGGTAGAAAAGGATTTATTTGCTTCTGAGAAGATGTGGGCTAGGGTAGACCACCCCTAATGTGTAGTAGGGGAGTGATGATGGTTTCTGTGTTAAGAGAACTTCTTTAAAAATTATTTATTTAGTATCTGTTAGGTTTCCATAGCTCCATGCCCTTTGAGTCTTCAGAGCCTGGCTGCTGCATGCAGCAATTAGTTTGTGCCAGAGAGAAAATGAGTGGTGAGAGAAATATCTGGGCTGAAATGCAGTGTGTGACAAACACAGTGGAATCTGAAAGAGTTGCTTGTTAGAAATTAGTCATGGGCTAGCCCAGGGGTGGGTGCGTAGTAACTTTAGATTATTCATTCTTTTCTTTTTTGGGCAGCCTTGCCCTTCTCTTAGGCATGGTATATTCTCTAGGGAGTTGATAATTGCACTGCCAAAAGTATACAACATTTAAATGGAACACCAACTAAGAAAAAAATTTGCAGCTTGGAAAGGCAATAAATAAGGTGGATACTGAGAATGGGAGGCGATCTTTCTTCTCTCCCAAAGAGAAGGGCAGTAAGCGGTGAGGTTGCTCATTGTAGGCTGATTACAGAGTGCAAAGATGATGGGTTGATTGAAGGTGTGTAAATAGACCACAGAATCTGTTAATCCAGGAGAGCGTATTTGTGTGTGTTCATTCGAATGTAAAGCTGAAAGGTGGCTTAGATCAACTGCAATATTTAAAGTTATTGTTTACCAAAGCAACATTCCAGTGTCCTTGGCATTCTTATAAATTGTGGGCAGAACACATGGGCTAAAATATTCAACCTCTGAAAAAGTGCAGCTTTGTAGCTGTAAAAAGCCACTAACTGCCTTAGTTGATTACATAGCAGGCTCTTTAGACCGCCAGTTTCTCAGCAGGCATCCCTGCCTCACATTTTCCTATTTATTTTTGCTGCAACTCTACCATGGATTTTAACCTGAAAGAAAAAATAAACATGCAGGCATTTGTTTAAGAAGAATCAGGAACCTCTCTGATATGCTATGTGAGCTGAGAAACACCGGGGTGGCAGGTTATTGTATGCCACCAGCTGTAGCCACTTTAGCTGGAGAGCACTTTGTATTCTTCTTCCTTAAGGCAGTAATTGGTAAGTATATTTCTGCCTGTAATCAATAGCTTTTACATTCAACATAATATTTCCAAACAAAAAGAAATATTACGTTCAATGTAAAAGCTATTGATTGCAGAGAGCAAATATCCTTTCCACATGCCACTCCACATGGCTGAATAATCCTGAAATTCTATAGAGCTAACAGTGTGACAAATGCCTCTGTCATTAATTGGTTCTTCAGTCTTTGAGACCCAGGAAAGAAAATTTCTTTAACCAAATCTCCAGTGAAACAATGTCTTGTATATAAAGAGAATGCCATGTGATATGAATCAGAAAATATTATTTGAACCTTTTTTCTAGTAGTGAATGAGTTTTTAGACTGTGTGTGTATACATTGAAATATATATGTATATATGTATCAGTATGGATATATATGTATGTATATCTATCAGTATAGATATACATATGTGTGTACATGGCAGTATCTACATATATGTATATATTGACTCACATTCTCTTATATGTATATGGATATATAATACATATATCAGTGTATATATCAGATACATATATAAGTATATATACATGTATATATGTGTGTATATACATATACATATGTATATCTATCTATACATACACTTGACATATCATATATGTCAGTATATATGTACACATATGCATATATACATGTCAGTATATACATATATTTGTGTTGCATATACAGTATAACGATATATATCCAGTATATATACATATATATGTATATCAGTATAAGTCAGTATGTGTGTATACACGCATATACATATAAAGAAATGTGGATAGTAATATACATGTGGATCAGATAATATAGTAGTACATATATAGGTATATCAGTATATATCAGTATATATGTATACATATATACATGCAAGAGAATTGTAGCAGTATAAAGTGTGCTCAGTATATATAGTAATATATACAATATATAGCTTAATCAGTATATTCAGTATATAATGTAATACCAACAATATATACATACAAGAGAATTATATCAGTATATAAGTGTGGATCAGTATATATATACTGTATTTATATATATACTGTGTGTGTGTGTATATATATATATACACACACATATATATATACTGATCCACATTTTCTCCACTGATCTTTCCCATGACTGGTGTGTATACACACACACATACACACACACAATCTACATGTAGTTGACTTTTGAACAGCGTGAGAGTGAACTGAATAGGTTCACTTACATACATGGATTTTCTTCCACTTCTGCTACTACTGACACAGCAAGACCAACCCCTCCTCTTCCTCCTCCTCCTCATCTTACTTATTGTACAGATGATGAGGATGAAGACTTTTATAATGATCCACTTTCACTTAAAGTATAATAGATACATTTTCTCATTTTTATGATTTTCTTAACTACATGGTTTTCCCTCTGGCTCACTTTATTATAAGAATGCAGTAATAGAATATATACAACATACAACATTTATTTAATGAATAGTTTATATTATCAGTAAGGCTTCTGGTCAACAGAAGACTATTAGTAAGTAGTTAAATTTTGAGGGGGGTGAAAAGTTATCTATGATTTTTGACTGCACAGGGGATTGGCACCCCTAACCCCTCATGTTGTTCAAGGGTCAACTTGAACAACATGTACGTATGTATGTATGTATGTGTAATATATACACCTACACACACATGTATACACACACATACACACGCGTGCGCGCGCGCACACACACACATATATATAAGTCATAGGGAAAATCGTATATATGAGACATAAAGAGAGAGATACATATATACCCACATATACACATTCATGTTAATCCTCACTGAACCAATCTCTTCCCTGATCTTCTCCGTGACTGATATATATAGAACTTCCCCATTATGTCTATATCTCTGCATACCATCTAACCTTGTTATATATATGCATATATGCACGCACACAAACATGCATAAATTATATATATGCATGCATGTATAATCCTTCATCACCTGGTCTTTTACATAACTAATTGTAAACCCTTCCAAAGCAGCTGATTCTGGTCAGCAAAGCGGCCTCTGACTGAGTTTTTTTTTCTCTGTGAAAGCAAACCTGCTTTTGTCGTAGCATTTAGTTTTTAGTTTAGGATCACCGGCCAAGGCATACAGTTGTGCAGGTTGTGTCCCGCACAGGGGCATCTCCCTGAGTTGATAGGCACTTTGCAGTCCACTCTCAGTTTTCTGAGCTCAAGGCTGCCTCCACCTTGACAAAAGAACACTCCTTTTAACTTGTGTGAAAATGCTATCTACTATGGAAGTCATGGTGGAGATATGTTTTCATAACAGGGGTGGCCTTTTTTTTTTTTTTGTACAACATTCTTGTATGAATTAGCAGTAACTTTGCTGGCACGATGACCTATGAATTTAGCTGATGAATTAGGTACTAACATTGTTATAATTAATAAAAAGGGTGATGAAATAATCATCTTGAACATTTCTCCATAAACAGGATTTTTATTTCAAGACCCACGGTCTCAGACGTAGGTTCAATGGAATCTCTAGGGACCAGACAAGAAGAAATATCAAATAATCTCCCACCACTGAAATCAGCTCCCTCTAGAAAGGGGCTACAGAAGAGACAAGACAGCTCTCTGAATTTACTTGGCACATGAATAGAATTCAGGCTCCAAAAGAGGCCACCTGCTACCCTTTATAGGTGCTAAGAAATATCAAAATTAAAAATACAAGAAATATGATACTCTAAATAGGGAAGGTAAAAGAATGGTAATGAACTTTCAGAATAGACAAGTAGACTGCACTGGTTGCTATTAAAAATACACATCCACAGGCAGAGAAACACTTGCCCAAATTGTACAGGGATGCTACAGCACTCTTTAAACTTATAATGAGGCATTGTAAAAAATATTTGTTTATTGTGCATGTATCTATGGATTTCTGAGTTCACTCATCAGAGCAGGCACTACTTTTAGGGTGTGTGTGTGCGCGCGCGTGTTTGTGTGCATGCACAGGCTTGCGTATTGGGGGAAATTAATTTCTTTCAGAGCGTTTCAGTTCCTAGGCAAAGCCACATAAAGAGAGTTGTTTGATGTATGAAAAAGTGTCTTATACAGTATTAAATCCAGGAGTTTACTATTTGGGGGACAGACTCACATTTTATGGCAAGATCACTATTCACTTTAGTGTATTCTGTCCTTTTCCTGGCAGAAACATCCTGCAGAAAATTCCAAATAGCTATACCCTCAAGTCATAGTACCTGTAAATATCTTATTCACAGCAGAGAGGCTTATTTCCCAAAACATGCTCTGGGCTGTAAGATCCTACTGTAAATCTTAACTTTTTTAGTGGTCACGGGTGGTATAGAGGGGGTTTGTTGATGTTGAATGGGAGCACTAAGTGGAATACCTCTGTTAAACTTACTTTTTTTCAAATGTGGCACTTTAAAAAGCCCTGGTTTGTATAGGATAAGACACAGATATTCATGGATCCAGGTACCAATACACACACACACACGCACACACACACACACATAATCAATTATAAATTACTTTATCCCAATGTAATAATTCTAAAAATATTTGTACCAGCAGAATAGGAGAATCAATAAGCAAATTAATTAATAAATTAATTGAATTTATGATAATTTAGAATTCATTTTGTAGACATAAGCTCGCATAAATACACCAGTTACAGAAAACTTTTTAACTACCAACCTCATCGCAAATAATACCACATATACATGTACACATATATATGGTGTTTTTTACTTTTCTGGAATTCTCAGTTTTTAAATGTAATTGGATTCAAAATAAATTGTTATGATTTGAATATACAAAAGGCAAAAGTTTTGCAAACCCTTTAGGAACTTAATTGAAATCACATGACCGGTATTAGGAAAAAGTAGAATAGCATGCTTCAAAACAAATGGCACTTTTGATTTGGATAAATATATTTCTTCTAATATTTAAACCTGAAAGCTTTCTTAGTTGCAATATACTATTTATGGTAATCTGAGGTGTTGTTACTGAAGATGAAAAATACTCAACCCATTAGGTGTGCCTCAAATGAAAACTCCATTCTTTCTTTTCTGCTCTGTATAAAATCGGAGTTCTACATAACCAGGCTAAATAAATTCACATGCTATGGACTGATGCATAGTGTTTCTTATACACTGACCCTTATCTAAAAAGAGGAATCTGCTTTGCATCTGAATATATAGTCAACTTAAATATGCTGATGTTAGAAATGAGAATTAGTGGTTTTTATAACTACAGTTGAGAGAACATTTCATTTAAAATGCTGAAAACTCTGGTTTAATATATGAAAATAAAGCAGCCAAGAAATGCTTTGTATGTTCTAGATTTCATCCTGCAGCCTTTCATAAAAAGGTGAGATGACAGATAGCAGATGGATTTACCTTTTTATTTAGCTGCCAAACTACAAATCAATTTCATATAAACAGATCTCTCAGCCAAATATAGCTTGACAGTAATTCTATAAGATTCATCAAGTCAAGGAAAGTGATTATGTCTGATGACATGAACTAATGTAAAAGTAAGATATATCACAATTTCAATATGTTAGGTGAGAGAATCCATTAAATATCACCTTTTAAATGAAAATGCTTTACTGTGTACTGATGATTTCAGTATTCATTTACTTTTTAGAATGATAAATAATTCTTATACCTTTCACATTGTTACACAGAACAATGTGAAAAAAATTTACTAAAACAGTTTTCAGGTTGCAAGTGATATACAGTGTGTAAAATTATTTAGAAACATCCAGATCAGTGTAAGGTTTTAAAAATATGATTTCACTTATTAGACTAACCGTGTATATTGGAACTGCAGTTAAGTACTTACATTTAAGTAATTACTTTACTCATAAGAGAAGAAACAAGATGTGATGTGCATAAAGCACTTAATCACTTGTAGTTTAAAGCCTATTTTATTTCTCCGTAATATTTGGAGGCAGACCTAAACCAACTCCAGAACAGTGATGGAAGATATTCTGTACATTAACGAAAGCCTCTCAGTCTGCACTTAATTCTGATATAATGACATCTGGCCAACATCCTAAAATGAAATTTTCAATAAATGCTGGCAACTAACACAATTCATTATGGTTTCTCCTGGTAAAGGATGTGGGTAAAAATTGCTTTGGCTCTAAAAAAGCTTTCACTTCATTATGAGACTGGATCAATCACCATCAGCAGAAGATACTCATTGGGCTACTTGTTTTGCAGCTGTGATGCATTTTGCTATCAGGGCCTGCTGAAGACACTAAGAAATTGTTTTTATTAGGCAACCATTATTGCTAAACTTCTCTAAGCTAAATGCATTTTAAGTGTATTTCTTTTTTAAAGAGAAGGAACAATCAGTTTGACACGAAACTGGCATTAGATTACCTGTTCATCTCTATAAAAGCAATGCCATTTAGATGGCATTTTATTGTAGTTTTGCACAAAAAGAAATGATAATATGTATTTCTCCATTAAACTAAGAAAGGCATCAGGTTACTCAGCGATCACTATGCATTTGAGACAAGTGGAGAAGTTAAATTCACATCCAGTGCCTGCCTTCTTCTCTCCTTAACCTTCCTCCTTGAAAGGAAAACTTAAATGATGTTGTAAGTTGAGTAGTGGTATAGAACCAAAGCTCACAGCCATATCTACCGGCTCCATCATTTCACATCTCCATTGATTTTTGTTTGCATTTTTGAGGCCTGAAAATAAAAGAAATAAAACTTCTCTGACATTAAAATGAGTTTGAATAACTATCTCACTAAAAATCTGATGCATAAGCATTATTTTGCATTTTACACTTGTCGTTTCTAAATATTCTACAATATATTGTAGCAGATTCCTTTGGACAAGCTGTATTTAATTTTTTACTACTTTCCTCTTTCATAGGTCCTCTAGAAAAAAAAAAATTGCCGCATCTTATGTTACCCAGAGTGTCAATTAGTCCCTTTAGTCAAATTCCTTTTATTATTAAAGAAAAATTCAAAAGATTGCCTACCATTTCATAGGTAGTTTATCCTGAATGTGTCTAAAGAAAAACACATAAATTGGAATACATGAGTATGTACAATGGTTCTCACATGTTAAAGAAGTGTGAATTGTTGCAGATGAAAGAGATATTTGAGAACAAATGAGCATGCTGCAGTGATTTGGAATGACGACTGAAAAATTCCAAAATAGAACTTGTGAGCCACCTCAGATATCCAAGGTAGGATTTTGTTCTGGCTGGTCTCCACCAGCAAAACACGGGAGGTGATTTACCATCAGTTGTCTAGTTGCCTAGTATTTCACAACTGCTAAAGCACTAAAGCTTATCGGATGGTCTTATCATACTTCTACCTTCTTAAAATTGCTTGGGTAGAGTAGTAAATAATTGGCTAGAAAATATAGCTGAGAAACTTTTGGGAAGTGGATAATTCTCAACTCTCCCACACTACCCTGCTAGTGCTATACAGGAGTCTTATCAGAAAATGTGTTTTGATGAATGTATAGGCTTCTCCATGGACCCTAAATGGAATAAGGTTTTGTTTCCATGTTTGGCATAGATAAATAGCAATTTCATTGTCATCTCTATTAGTTCACATGAAAAATTAAGTTATATAGTTAATAAAACACTTCTGAAGTTTTGCTAAATGGCTAAAGAGGAAAAAAAAGTAGATCTGGAAGGTTATATATTTTTACTAGTATAGGTAACATCATTTTTTTTTTTTTTTTTTTTTTTTTTTTTTTTTTTTTTTTTTTTTTTTTTTTTTTTT
>NW_016826000.1:118815-164971 GCF_001698545.2 Rhinopithecus bieti
CCGATCTCGGGGTTTCACCGTGTTAGCCAGGATGGTCTCGATCTCCTGACCTCGTGATCCGCCCGTCTCGGCCTCCCAAAGTGCTGGGATTACAGGCTTGAGCCACCGCGCCCGGCTGGTAACATCATTTTTTATAACAAGTGAACACTATCATATTCTAATAGCTCAAAAACTTAGGGGTAGTTCTGGGTTGTTAAGATGTTTTGCTTCACACATCCATTTACAGATCCAGGCCAATAGATCTACTATCTTCAGCTTACAGATTCTAAGGTTGTCCTGGGTATTAACACCCAGGTAGAAGGTAGAAGAATATGCATGGTTTTAAAGGTCCAGTCTTAGGATTAGTAAACTTTACATTCACTCATATTTTGTTGATTAGGATTCAGTGACATGACGACAGCTATTTATAAGTAATCTGGAAGCTGTAGTGTAGAAGTGTGTTCAGAAAGAAGAGGTGAACAGTCATCAAGTCTCAGCAACAAAATTGTACTGTATTCATTCTTATGGAAATGAATGGGAAAACAAAACAGAACTTTTTTCATTTGGATGCTACAGAAATTGTCATGAAACTAGGTCATGAGATGGAATTTCTAAAGATAAAACTTCTGGGATTGGGACAAGAAGGTGGGATTTGGTTTGAATTAAAAACTGATTAAATAAAACCTGAATTTAATAATTGGCCACCAGCTCTCTCCTCTTCTCCTCATTCTCCTTTTACCCGCCATTCTGCTTCCCTTTGGAAAATTGTAAATCATATCACAAACTGTAAATACTTTCTAGTCTGATTTAGTCAATGCTTAGGTATTTTCAGCAATAGTATTAAAACATTTAAAACATTTTAATTTATTCTTACATATTAATATAAGGGTCCTTACTTAAATTCAAATATTATGCATAATCTCAGTTTACAAGCCACACAAAATTGGACCTGCTTTGGTTGAAGTAGCCACGGGGACCCAGGGTCCCAGAGTCTCTCCTATTCTGCCTGCCCTAATCCCAGCTTTGACCCCATGTCAGACCTTAAAGAGACAGAGTGAGAACAATTGTTCTACTCTAATACCACCAAGAATCATGTTAATAGCAAATTTTTAGGTGCTTACTCCAGATTTCAGCTGCACCTATGTCTCCTAGTTCTCTAGTGTGTTTGGGTCATTCTGTTGGATGGTGTTTAAATAAAAATGATTCAATCCCTTATTCACCTCAACATCATCTATGGTTTCCTAATCAGTATTTCTAAATACTCTCAGATGGAATCTATTTCTTCTGAATTGCTTGTTATTCCCATTTGTTGAAACTGACAAATTCTCCATTGGTCTTTTTTCATCTATGCTCTTTTCCATTTCTGTCTATTCTCAGTTGATCCAAATGGGCAATCGGGCTCCTATGCCTTAATTTTCATTTTGAAATTCACAGAAGGCAATTGTGTGAACAGACTATTACTGAAGGTGAGGGGTCACTCTGGAAGGAGATTGCATATTTCATCAGAGCACAATAGACAGACAATTTATTCTGATAGCTATCTCTATCCTCAAATGTGGCCAAACCACCTGCGTGTTTCTCACTGGCTGATTTTGTTCACATGTCACAGCCTCCTCCCATTTTGCTGGGCCTTCTCCCCTACGGCTCCTAGCCCCTCTGCTTTTCCAGGTTCCCAGGGCTATTCATACTGTCTCTTTGTAGGGCACCTCGTGGAAACTCAAAAAACTTTTTTCTTTATCTTACAGAGTTTTATTTTGTCTCATTCACTGTCTGATCTGGTCATGGCAAAGAAACTGTTCATATATATATATAAAATNATATATATAAATAAAATAGCCTTTCAAGGCTATTATTTGTGAAACAACAAATTTTCTTACCTAAAAAAATTTGCCACCAGCTTTTAAAGTAACACTCTTAAGATTAAAGAAAGATATCCTGAAATGAACGCACAGTGGGATCTGTACGCTGAAACAGAGATATTACATAGAGAAATTAGGACAATAATGTCCACATCTGGCTCTCAATAGAGACAATAATTATATATGGGTTTTATCCTCCACACCTTAATACTTCCTTCCTTTACTTTCTATTGTGTATACTGTCTCTTAGATTTCTAACTTTCTTTGCATTACTGTGCCATTTGACTCCATAGTGCATTGTGGTGAATAGAGGGTTGTGTGGCATCTCAAATATGCTAAGCAAAATCTTGACTAGTCTGTTTAAAAGAAAACCACTTTCTGATATCCAACACTTATGATTTTTATGATCTCACCACATTCACATTTCTTATTCTGTTATCACTCTCTGTGCTCTCCATCTAATTTCCATAATGCATGTTCAGAGTTCATGTTTATTACAACAGAGAGCTAAGTTAACTTATAGTTTTCTGCATTTATATTTTCTCCCAATTTAAAATTTTAAGAGACACCAAGCCAAATCTGACAGTTACCTAATAAAGCTGAAATTCTGTCTACAATTGGAGTACCCTGGGATGTTGACTGCCTTTAGCTCTATGAACTCACACTGTATGCTTGTGTTGCATTGATCAGAATGTGTCTGCCTGCAGTGAGCCCTAGGCAAGCTCTGGGCCACGAAACTTAAGGGGAGTGAGGGATGGTGTAATCATTGTGAGAGCAGCTTAGATTCCATCGATCGATGCTCATGACACCAACAATGAACTTCTCTCTAGAGGGGCGTATTGCAGTTGTGAAGTCAAGCAAGTATAAATGTGATGGGGTGGAACTTCAATTTTTCTCCAAGTAAAGAAACTAGTCTAGAGGTCACAGCTGATGAATGATGAACTGTTCCTTTCTTTGGGGTGTCTGTAAAGGTGGGATAATATTCATAAAAATCTGCTGATAATCCCATAAAAGTTCTCCTTTAATTCTGAACATATACCTTTGCTTTAGATTACTAGCAAAAGGAAACTAACTTTAAAAATATGGCTTGATACAATATGAAATTGGGAACAATAGCACTAAAAAAATCTCTCTTGGAAGTGAAATGCTGATGGTCTGATGGATTTATGATTGAAGGAACCTATAGAAGTTGCCTGGTGCAGCCTCTACCATAGTGCTCAAATGAGTGCTAGTGGTGATTTCAATCTATGCATGGGACATCTGAGTGGGGAAAAGCTCACCTTACAGTTACAATTTTATTTATTTGGAAATTGTGCTGAACTGAAAGTTGTCTTCCTGTTACCTCTAGTTTTAATCTTAGTTCTGACATTTGGAGTTATCCTGCAGTACTTCCTAATCTTTCTTCTTAATTCTTTCAAATATTTGATGATAGCTTTTATGTTTCCACTATGTAGACTTTACCAGTCTTTGTTAATTCTAATATTCCTCAAATAACGTAATTTATAGACACTTCTTTTTTGTTGTTGTTGCTATCCTATGGACAACTTCAGCATGTCTGTATCTTTTTAAGATGTAAAGTCCAGGAC
Organism: Rhinopithecus bieti; assembly: GCF_001698545.2. Classification (NCBI taxonomy): domain Eukaryota; kingdom Metazoa; phylum Chordata; class Mammalia; order Primates; family Cercopithecidae; genus Rhinopithecus; species Rhinopithecus bieti. Next base: position 122,240 of record NW_016826000.1, read on the forward strand.
AAAACGCAGTGATCCGGTTTTGGAGGGAAAAATTCATAGTACAGTGTGAAATTTACTTTTCTCTTTTTTTGGCATTGATATTTATTTACAACCCAGAGTAATATTAGCTATTTTTGCAGCTACATTTCATTATTATCTTATGCTAGGCATTTTATTGAAACAAGAACTGCTCTTACATTAGGTTTCTTTTACTCTGAAATTCTATAGTAAATTTTTGAACTATTATTTATTTTTTATATTTATTCCTATCGAGTTACACAATGTTAGCTACAATCTACTCTTCCAATCCAATATGAATTTTTAAAATTAATCATCAATAAATGAATCTAAATTTTAAGTTAGTTACATATACATGTAATTAAAAATGTCTTATCTATTTAATGAAAATGCTTTATGTGGCTTAATAGATCACTGATAAAAATGAAAACAAGGTAGGATGAAGTACATGCCTCAACTAGTACTCTGTCTTGAGGCCTATATCAATATATTAATTTACTGTTTGGCCATAGTTGAAACAGCTCTGAATCCCCTGAATTCTACTATCATCTAGACTCCAAATCTCTTAGGGAATCATGGGAAAATTGGTCATATTTCTTTCTGAAATCCATATTTATTCCATCTAGGTTATTCTTCTTTGCCAGTGTGGGGATTCCATTGCAAAGGAAATAAAATTGACATGATTTATTCTCAGTGGAGCCATTGTAGCTGCTAGTAATTACTATTTTATGTGGAAAATACCCACAAAACATCCACTTAAACATTTATTCTTATGAAATTTGATATACAAAATGGCATCCCTATGCTGCAGAGCTCAAAATGGAGTTAAGAAGCCATTCTAAGAAGGACTCTCTCCATGACCTTGCACAAGAAAACAAAGGCAAAACCAAAAACACAGGAATTTGCCTTGAATCTTTTAACTGCCAAACTGCAATGATCATAACATCCTGGAAAGCAGCTAAATTTCACCAGTGCTGCAATTTCTGGGACAGTGACAACCAGTGAATTATGGCTGCCTCAACCAATGTTAGTTCTTTCAAAACAATTTGTGTAATCACAGTTAGCATTAAAATAAAATATCTTGACTCCTCTCCCTCTCTTTGGAACACAATTTGGCCCTTCATCAAATCTTTGTCTCCCGAACGGCAATTTCTAAGACCCCGCAAAATGCCTTGTTGCACTGATTCACAGTCTGATCTCTTACCTCTTCTTGGTTGGCATTCTCAAATTTTGCCTGAAGTGGATATATAGTTACCACATCATTTGGAGAAGGTACAAGGGCACTTAGAAGAAAGCACTTATGAGAAGTTGGATCTACATAAATAATTCAATTCTAATTCTCACAGGCAGAATATATATTTTGTCTCAATAAGATCGGATCTGGAAGAAGGCCTGCCCCCTATGGATTCATTGATGGGCTCACCTATGGTGGATAGGAGTATACAAAAAGGCAGAGCAAGAGTTGGAGGCAAAGGCTGATAGAGCCTAGCATGCTGTAATTTCCAGAATCTACTTCCATTCATTTTTGAAAATTGGAGAGTTTTTCAAAATTATTTTCAGTTTTTCGAAATCTTTGCATATTGTCTAGATATGTGCCAGTAACCATTCCACAATTACATATGGATATTCTTTTACTATTCTTGCATGCATTTCATCTGTGTTTGGAGTCTAAAAGGTAATGTAAAGCAATTTAGTTTACTCTTATCATTTCCTTATCTAATTTATACTCTAGTCCCCTGGTAACCAAGTCTGTTCCATATTTTCCAATGTGAGGATCACTGTCTTTAGTAAAGAATGAAAGTGAAATGGAAATTGAATAGCCCTGCTTTCTCTCTGTCTCTGGTTATCTTTGTACCACATGTCTCAAATACTGAGCCTGTGCCTTCCTTTCCTAAGCATCAAGTAAAACAAATGTTCATTGTGTGCTAACTCTGTGCTAGGTATGAAGCTAAGTGTTTTATTTACATTACTTTTTTCAGTTCTCAGAAACCCAATGGAGAAGTATTATTATCTTCATTTCACAAATGCAGAAACTATAAATCAGAGAAATTAGGTGTATTTTCCAGGGTCCACAGTTAAAAAAGCAACAAAGCCAACCTTAGAATCAAGTCTGTTTTAAACTCTTATTTTCCTAAGCAATATATCCTGTGATGTCATTTTACAATTTTTAGCATTTTACTTCAAAGCCTCAGTATGGGACTTTTACCATCCTAATTATATTCTTTTCTTCCTCCAGGTTTATAATAATGTGTTTTGTTTGTGTTTGGTTATGAGGATTTCCTTGCATTTTTTAGACATGCCTTTTAAAAATCCAAATTCAGGTGGCTGGCGTGACCCACAGAGAGGAAGGAAGAGCAGTGTGGTATGGCGGCCCACCTGAGAGCCACACAGGGCAGGGGACCCCCCCATACCCCCGGCCAAGGGAGGCTGTGAGTGAGTGTGCTACTCAGCCTTGGAAACCATGCTTTTTCCATGAAACTGTGCAACCCATGGATTGGAAGATCCCACTTGTGAGCCCACGCCACTGGAGCCTAGGGTCCTAATCAGGGAGCCAGTCAGATTTTCAATAGCCATTCAGCTAGAATCTGCTTAAGCTTGCTGAGTTCCCGGTAGGAGGGCGGCATCACCACAGCTGCAGCTGCCTGCTGTCTATGCCATCTGAGTTCCTTGGAAAGGGGCAGCAGCCAACACTGTGACCTAAAGCTGCTGAACACACTAAGCTGCTGTGGTGGGGCGGGGGGGGGNGGGGGGCGGCAAAGGGCGGCAGCCATCTCTATAGTTCCAGGCCACACTTTTCCCCTACTGGAGCCAGGGAGGCTGGATGGCTTCGTCCCAAGCCCAACACACCAACTGTGGCAGACTGTGGCCAGAGTGCCCCTCCAGGCATGGCCCTGACCCATCCCTCCTCACTGGGTGAGGCCCCCCTGCAGAAACTCCATCATCTCCAGCCAGGGACTCAGGAGCAGAACTCTGATCTCCCTGGCCCTGAGCCCCTAGTGAGAGGGGTGGCTAGTCTCCGCTGACCAGAAGATTGAGTCTTTTCTCCTGCTATTTGTGAGGAATCCAGGTAGCCCAGATGAGTGGGTTTCCCCTCAGTAAAGCACAAACCCTCCACCAAGAGACAGTCAACATGCTTCATTAAACTGGTCTGGTTCCCTGTGTCACCCAATTGAGTGAGACCCTTCAACAGGGGTTGTCAGACACCCTATACAGGAGTGTGCCTATTGGCATCAGGTCGGTGCCCCTTGAGGTCAGAGATCCCAGAGGAAGTAGCAGGCACCCATCTTTGCTGTTCTCCAGGCTCATCTCCCAGGCGCGGGGGCAAACCATATAAATAAAGCCTGAAGTGAGGCCCCAGCAAATCGCAGCAGCCCTACAGAATAGGGACATGACCATTGAAAAAACAAACAAACAAACAAACAAATAACAACAGCAGCATCAACAAAAAGTCCCCACAAAAACCCCATCTGAGTGTCAGCAGCCTCAAAGACTGATACTAGAAAACCTCATGAAGATGAGAAAGAATCAATGAAAAATGCTAAAAACCCAAAAGACCAGTAGGCCTTTTCTCCAAGTGGTCACAGCAAGAACACAGAACTGGATGGAGGATGAGATGCACACAGTGACAGAAGTAGGCTTCAGAAGTTGGTTAATAACAAACTCTGCTGTGCTAAAGAAGCATGTATTAACCCAATGCAAAGGAGCTAAGAACCTTGATAAAATACTACAGGAGCTGCAAACTAGAATAACCAGTTTAGAGGGAACATAAATGACCTGATGGAGCTGAAAAAAAGAGCACGAGAACTTTGTGAAGCATACACAAGTATCATAAATCAACCACACAGGAGACAGGAAATCAGAGTTTGAAGACCATCTTGCTGAAATAAGGTATGCAGAAAAGACTAGAGAAAAAAATCAAAAAGAATAAACAAAACCTCAGGGAAATATGGGACTACATAAAATACATATATACATATATACAAACCTATAATTGATTGGAGTACCTGAACGAGACAGGGAAAATGGAACCAAGTTGGAAAACACACTTCAGGATATTATCCAGGAGAAATTCCCCAACCTAGCAAGATAGGTTAACATTCAAATTCAGGAAATACAGAGAACACCACTAAGATACTCCATGAGAAGACCAACATCAAGACACATAATCATCAGATTCTGCAAGGTCAAAACGAAGGAAAAAAGTTAAGGGCAGCCAGAAAGAAAGGCCAGGTGACCTACAAGGGAAGCCCATCAGACTAACAGTGGACCTCTCTGCAGAAACCCTACAAACTAGAAGAGAGTGGAGGCCAACATTCAACATTCTTAAATAAAAGAATTTTTAACCCAGAATTTCATCTGACCAAACTAAGCTTCATAAGTGAAGGAGAAATAAAATCCTCTCCAGACAAGCAAATGCTGAGGGATTTTACCACCACCAGGTCTGCTTTGGAAGAGCTCCTGAAAGAAGCACTAAATATGGAAAGGAAAAACTAGTACCAGCCACTGCAAAAACATACCAAAATATAAAGACCAATGACACTACGAAGAAACTGCATCAACTAGTGTGCAAAATAACCAGGTAGCATCATGATAACAGGATCAAATTCACATATAACAATATTAATGTTGAATATACATGGGCTAAATGCCCCAATTAGAAGACACAGACTGGAAATTGGATGAAGAGTCAAGACTTATTGGTGTGCTGTATTCAGAGCATCTCACATGCAAAGATACACATAGGCTCAAAATAAATGCGTGGAAGAATATTTACCAAGCAAATTGAAAGCAAAAAAAAGCAGGGGTTGCAATCCTCGTCTCTAACAAAACAGGCTTTAAATCAACAAAGATCAGAAAAAACAAAGAAGGGCATTACATAATGGTAATGGGATCAATGCAACAAGAAGAGATAACTATCCTAAATGTATATACACACAATACAGGAGCAGCCAGATTCATAAAGCAAGTTCTTAGAGACCTACAAAGAGACTTAGACTCCCTCACAATAATAGTGGGAGACTTTAGCACTCCGCTGTCAATATTAGACAGGTCAACAAGACAGAAAATCAAGAAGGAGATTCAGGACTTGAACTCAGCTCTGGATCAAGTGGACCTAATAGACATCTAAAGAACTCTCCCCCCAAAATCAACAGAATATACATTCTTCCCAGTGCCACATAGCACTTATTCTAAAATTGACCACATAATTGGAAGTAAAACTCCTCAGCAAATGCAAAAGAACGGAAATCATAACAAACTGTCTCTGAGACCACAGTGCAATCAAATTAGAACTCAGGATTAAGAAATTCACTCAAAACCACACAACTACATGGAAATTGAACAACCTGGGTAAATAATGACTCCTGGGTAAATAACGAAATTAAGGCAGAAATAAATAAGTTCTTTGAAACCAATGAGAACAAAGAGACAATGTACCAGAATCTTTGGGACACAGTTAAAGTTAAAGCAATGTTAGGAGGGAAATTTATAGAACTGAGTGCCTACATCAGAAAGCTAGAATGATCTCAAATTGGCAACCTAACATCACAATGAAAAGAACTATAGAAGCAAGAGCAAAAAAAAAAAAAATCCAAAAGCTAGCAGAAGACAAGAAATAATTAAGATCAGAGCAGAACAGAAGGAGATAGAGACACATACACAAAATTCAAAATCCAATTAATCCAGGAGCTGTTTTTTTTTTGGAAAAAATTAACAAAATAGATAGACAGCTAGCTAGACTAATAAAGAAGAAAAGAGAAATGAATCAAATAGACACAAATGATAAAGGGGATATCACCACTGACTCCACAGAAATACAAAGTATCATCAGAGAATACTTAAAACACCCCTATGCAAATAAACTAGAAACTAGAAGAAATGGATACCTGGACACATATACCCTCCCAAGACTAAACCAGGAAGAAGTCGAATCCCTGAATAGACCAATAACGAGTTCTGAAATTGAGGCAGCAATTAATAGCCGACCAACCAAAAAAAGCCCAGGACCAGATGGATTCACAGGCGAATTCTACCAGAGGTACAAAAAGGAGTTGGTACCATTCCCTCTGAAACTATTTCAAAAAACTGAAAAGGAGGAACTCCTCCCTAACTCATTTTATGAGGTCAGCATCATCCTGATACCAAAACCTAGCAGAAACAAACACAAAAAAGAAAATTTCAGGCCATTATTCCTGATGAACATCAATGAGAAAATCCTCAATAGAATACCGGCAAACTAAAGCTAGCAGCACATTGAAAAATGTATCCACCACTATCCAGTCAGCTTCATCCCTGGGCTGCAAGACTGGTTCAACATACACAAATCAATAAACGTAATCCATCACATAAACAGAACCAATGACAAAAACCACATGATTATCTCAATAGATGCAGAAAAGGCCTTCAATAAAATTCAACATCCCTTCATGGTAAAAACTCTCAATAAGCTAGGTATTGATAGAACATATCTCAAAATGGTAAGAGGCATTTATGACAAACCCACAGTCAATATTATACTGAATGAGAAAAAGCTGGAAGCATTCCCTTTGAAAATCGGCACAAGACAATGATGCCCTCTCTCACCACTCCTATTCAACATAGTACTGGAAGTTCTGGCCAGAGCAATCAGACAAGAGAAATAAATAAACGGTATTCAAATAAGAAGAGAGAAAATCAAATTATCTGTTTGCAGATGACATGATTGTATATTTAGAAAACCCCATCATCTGAGCCCCAAAACTCCTTAAGTTGATAAGCAACTTCAGCAAAGTCTCAAGATACAAAATCAATGTGGAAAAATCACAAGCATTCCTATACACCAACAATAGACAAGCAGAGAGCCAAATCATGAATGAACTCTCATTCACAATTGCTACAAAAGAGAATAAAATACCTAAAAATACAACTAACAAGGGATGTGAAGGACTTTTTCAAAGATAACTACAAACTACTGCTCAAGGAAATAAGAGAGGGCACAAACAAATGGAAAAACATTCCATCCTCATAGATAGGAAGAATCAATATGAAAATGGCCAACTGCCCAAAGTAGTTTATAGAATCAATGCTATTCCTATCAAACTACCATTGATTTTCTGCACAGAATTAGAGAAAACTATTTTAAATTTCATATGGAGTCAAAAAAGAGCGCATATAGCCAAGATAATCCTAAGCAAAAAGAACAAAATTGGAGATATCACGCTACCTGACTTCAAACTATACAATAAGGCTAGATTAACAAAAACAGCATGGTACTGATACCAAAACAGACATATAGACCAAGGGAACAGAACAGAGACCTCAGAAACAATACCACACATCTACAAACATCTGATCTTTGACACACCTGACAAAAACAAGCAACGGGGAGAGGATTCCCTATTTAATAAATGATCATGGGAAAACTGGCTAGCCATATGCAGAAAACTGAAACTGGACCCCTTTCTTACACCTTATACAAAAATTAAGATGGATTAAACACTTCAATGTAAAACCCAAAATTATAAGAACCCTAGAAGAAAACCTAGGCAATACACATTCAGGACATAGGCATATGCAAAAACTTCATAATGAAAACGCCAAAATCAATTGCAGCAAAGCTGAAATGGACAAATGGTATCTAATTAAACTAAAGAGCTTCTACACAGAAACAGAAACTATCATCAGAGTGAATAGGCACCCTTCAGAGTGGGAGAAAATTTTTGCAATATACCCATCTGACAATGGTCTAATATCCAGAATTACAAGGAACTTAAACAAATTTACAAGAAAAAGACAACCCCATCAAAAAGTGGTCAAAGGATATGATCAGACAAGACACTTCTCAGAAGAAGACATTTATGTGGCCAGAAAATATGAATAAAAGCTCGACATCACTGATCATTAGAGAAATTCAAATCAAAACCACAATTAGATACCATCTCATGCCAATCAGAATGACGCTTATTAAAAAGTCAAGAAACAATAGATGCTGGCGAGTCTATAGAGAAATAGGGACACTTTTACACTGGTAGGAATGTAAATTAATTCAACCACTGTGGAAGACAGTGTGGTGATTCCTCAAGGATCTAGAACCAGAAATACCATTTGACCCGGCAATCCCATTACCGGGTATATACCCAAAGTAATATAAATCATTCTACTATAAAGACACATGCACATGTATGTTCACTGCAGCACTATTTACAATAGCAAAGACATGGAATCAACCAAAATGCCCATCAATGACAGACTGGATAAAGAAAACGTGGTACATACATACCATGTGACACTATGCAATCATGAAAAGGAATGAGATCATGTTCTTTTTCAGGAAAGTGGATGAAGCTGGAAGCTACCCTCAGCAAACTAACATGGGAACAGGAATTCAAACACCACATGTTGTCACTCATAAGTGGGTGTTGAACAATAAGAACACATGGAGACAAGGAGGGGAACAACACACACCAGGCCAGTTGTGGGCTGAGGGTCGAGGGGAGGGAGAGCATTAGGACAAATACCTAATGCATGTGGGGCTTAAACCTATATAACGGGTTCACAGGTGCAGCAAACCACCATGACACATGTACACCTATGTAACAAACCTGTACATTTTGCACTTGTGTCCCAGAACTTAAAATAAAAGTAAAAAAAAAAAAAATACAATTTCATTGTATTAATCTATCTACAGCTATTTTATTTATTTTTGATAATTCCCTATGTTCCCACATTTAGATTGTATTTTCAGGATGATTTTAATAAATAGATCATTCCAGTTGAGCCCTAAAACTAAACTTTATGAATCGATATATTTTGTAAATTGATTGAGGTCATCAGAGCAATTCTGTACTCAGCTGGAACAAGTCTTCATTGGTCCTCTTTATTGCTTTTGTCAACAGAATGTTGCATCGAAGTACAGATTGTTTTAAAGGTATGTAGTAAGCAATGTAATGCCTGTGACCATTTGCCCCAAAGATTACAGATTGCATTCACTATGATCACACATTGTAACACACATCTACATATACTTGTTACTCAGAATCAGCTATGTGATATATTGGTTAAGCTAGAATCTGCAGGGGCAAGGCTAGTATAATGAAATGATAATTATCTGGCTAACTGTGATCCCTGATAGTATTAGTTAGGAGAACATAGTTTGGAGGGTGTGATAGATTGTGCTTTATTTTGGATCAGAGTTTTGTGTTTGTTGTTGCCAGATTATTGCTCAGGCCTCATTACCAGACATTCCTAGCTACTTTGACTTTGCCTAGGCAGAATTTACATTTCCTGGGAATCTAATCATTTTTTAAAATTAAATTTTGTTAATTAAAAAATCATATTTGCTTTTTTAAAAAAGATACCATGACTTTCAAAATTATAGTGTTTTTATATGTATGTAAGTTTTCTAATGGTAGAAGAACACAGTTTTGCAAATATAATCACAGATAGGCAACTTGCTACTCTTTTTTTTGTTTGTTTATATGCAAAGGTGAAATTTTTGAAATTTCCCCCTTGCAAATGAACTCAGTAGTCAATCATTAGATATAAATGCATAATTTTCCAGTTTTTCCACAATCATTCTGATGGTAACTTTTGGGAAGCCCATATATCTAGCAGTAGCTTTTCAAGCATTGAAAATATACACAGCACTTTAATTCCTTCATATTCAAGTGTCCACTATATATATAAAATGTAATTTAAGACATAGAAACAGGACTTAAGTGAAGTTCCTGCTTAGGACAGGCACTTAACCATCTGGCTCTGAACTGTGAAACAGGCACAGTGATACTATTTATCTCATATGGTTGTGGTAAGGAGTAAATGAGAACTCCTTTACAAATGACAAAACTATAAAGGCATTAGTTATCTAAAATTTGGTGTTTGACTCTGAGAATACCTGACGACCACTGTTGTCCCGGCAAAACTGTGTCTGCTCTGTTTTTTCTCACAGCCACATCCAGTTTCTATAAATTCCTTGTGCTGATGTAATTCAGTAAAGAGCATCATCTTCATGGTCAGGTATAGCGAGTCAGCCATAAGAACCTCCTCAGTGAAGAAGTGAGTCTCCTGTGTAAATCAGCACATCTTGTTCATTAACATAGCTCAGGATAAATGGGCCACAGAGCCAAGAGAATGTTGGAAGAGGTCCAGATTGCTCCAAACCCAGATAGATGGAAACAGATTGAGATATGTCTGGAAACTAGAGTCTGCCTACTAAACACTATGTGCTTTCCAAGCAATCACTGATTAGGAAAAAAAAAAAAAGTTAAATGCCCCTCCACCCCCACGGAGAAGTCTCAGATGAAGTGAGGCACATCATCTCCCCTCGCTTTATACAGATCACAGGAGCACTCTCAAATAACCAATGCTGCATGCAATTTATTTTCTCTTACCCTCTGTTCTTCTGAATGACACCACTTGGCAGGAGGTTTTGCCACTTTCAGAAGGTTTGGGGCCTGAATGGTTAGCACGCTACCTCAGTGGAGATTTATCATGTAGAATAATTCATTGAGCCATATGTTCCAATGAATATATACAGAACATTGTAAATACATCCACTGAATTTCTCATTTGCTACCAGAGGGAATCCATCTTTCACATTTTCCAGCAGAGCACTTGACTGCAGATGTTAGAAAATATTTTGCTGTAACTTTTGTTCTGACTGTTCCCTCTGGTATGATTTACCTGGTTTTCATTTTCTGCTATAGTCTAAGTTCTGAGCCAATATTTCATTTATATATACCGTAAGCACCCTTGGGTATTCTTGGGCTGATTATTTCCACCAAAATAATCTCTCTTGCCACTTGCCTATCTTAACAAAAAAATGGCAATGTCTCTTCTGCCACCTGTTTAGGCACTTGTTTCCATGTGATGCAGAAAAGAATTTGATTATAACTCTGATATCAAGAAGCATAACAAAATGCTCTCCTAACTCTTTAAGATCTTTGATGCAGACTTAGTCTTGCTCAGATAGTCCAGTCTGTGTGCTCCTCTGTCTCCACCTTCTAGAACAAGCCTGTGGTAGCTCCCTCTGGATGACATTAACAACAACACTTTAGATCTCAACTTAATGTCAGCTGAGAACAACCTCAGTGTCTAAATTTTGATTAGTCACCAGAAGGAGAGACAGTTAATACTGAAGTATGGGTACTTTTAAATGAGTTTGTCTTTGATAGGTTGGGAATTTTGTAGACAAGCATGATAAAACAGATAGTCTGGAACTGGGAAGAAAGAGAAGAAGATGGTAGGAAAGACCAAGGAATAATTATGTTTGCTTCTATGTTTCATAGGGGATCCTGAGGATAGTTTGCGAACCACTGAAAATCATTTCCTTCTGCCTTTACCATGTGTGTTACAGTTAGTTGCAAAGACATGAATCTGGATGTCGAGACTATTTTAAAACTTTAAAAATGGAAAACCACACTTATCTTAATGGATTGTCTCCCTAGTAAAAGTTTGTCTAATGTTCTCCACTTCATCAATCTGCTTCACAGATGAAACATAACTCCATTTCTATTCAGGATAGAAGAGACTAAATGGAGAAAGATAAAGGAGAATGAAAAAATGGAAGGGTAAAACTATACCATGGAGAAAATAAACCAGTTATCTTCTTTTTCATTTTTATTATGGAATCCTAGGGATCTCTCATAACCTATTGACCTTCCTTAATGCCAAGAGCTGTCACTGCTTTGGAGGAAATTGGATTCATGTTTTAAATGAAGAGAAGGGAGACAATGAAGGCAGAGTGTAAATTGGTGGTGGTTGGAAGGATGGCAACTTACATGTGAAAGGTATTTGACTATTCATACCTCATTTCCACGTGTAAGCACGTAATAAAAACTGAGCAACAGAATTAGGAACTAAATGTTTCTCAAGTAGGTATCCATGATAATTTTCTTATGTAGTTAATAAAACACACCTTTTAATCTTTCCTTCTCCCCACTTTCTTCAATTGTCTAATAAAGGAGCATTCCTTCTCATTCATGTGCCCCCTACAGTGATCTGTTAATAATCCAGGGGAAAATAATGTTTGCCATTGGCTCACTACAATTGTGTGAAAGAAGCTAGTGATGGCAAGCACAGCTGCTACCAGAAAAAGGCAGTTTGTTGGCAGCCTGACAGCTGTTGACTGTTTGAGTGTTTAAGCAGCAAGGCCCTGAATGCCCTGCAGTAATCCTATAGAAATACTGGAGACTCTCCAAATTTAAGATGCCATGGATGTGACTGTCATGCCTACTTGTGCCTTCTTTTATCAAAGGTAGTTTTACTGATTTTATCTGTTCAAATTAATGCCATTTCTGAGGCAACAATAGGAAGAAAAAATAATGCACCTTCCAGAAAACCAGATTTAAAATGGCACCTGGCTGTTACTACGATTGTCCATAAAGCAAAGTTGCAATTAATGACACAAGATCAGGAACTTGAAATTTATTTTGTAATCATGCTGCTACATTACTTAAACTAGTTTACTTTTTATTTTATTTTATTTTATTTTTTTGAGACGGAGTCTCGCTCTGTTGCCTAGGCTGGAGTGCAGTGGCGCGATCTCCGTTCACCGCAAGCTCCGCAGCCTCCCGGGTTGACGCCATTCTCCTGCCTCAGCCTCCGGAGTAGCTGGGACTACAGACGCCCGCCACCTCGCCTGGCTATTTTTTTTGTATTTTCAGTAGAGACGGTGTTTCACCGTGTTCGCCAGGATGGTCTCGATCTCCTGACCTCGTGATCCGCTGGCCTCGGCCTCCCAAAGTGCTGGGATTACAGGCGTAAGCCACTGCGCCCGGCCACTTAAACTAGTTTTACATGTACTTTTGTCTCTATTTTGAAAAGGTCCAGTGCTTAGGGTGAAAATCAAATAAAAACCATTGTGATACATTGTTTATGTTAGAATATCACAAAACTTCAGTCCAGAAATGCTGGATTATTAAAAAGGAAAATTCATAATTTCACAAATTATGAGGGAACTAAGAAAACATGAGATTCTGCTTTAGAGTTTGAGATCTAAAATTAAGGAATTGATAGATAATGTCTGTTGCTTTGGTTATAGTTATCTAAAATGATTGGAAAAATATATATGCCGTTCTACAATGTGAGTCTGTTTTACTAATCCCTTATCGCTAGATTATGACTATAACATTATAACATTTAGTCCTGAGTTGCTAGAATAATATCTTTGTCCTGATTCTGCATTATGCTTCACTTTCACGTTACATCTAAAGCTGAACTAGTCTTTTTCATGTTATGCTCATCTCCTTTTTGTATAAAAGATTGCTACGCTAATTGAAAATAATTTTTAGTTTATTTGCATACAATTGGTTAATGTTCAGTCTGTAAAACACATCAACTTCCATTCCACTAGCTATTTCTGTGTCTGTTGCCACATATAATTGCATGATGCTGGGGAGATGGTTCGTTATATGCTCTTAAAAATGCATGTAAATGCCTCCAGGAAAGAACATTTACTGCAGCTGCAATGGGAAAATTATTTTTTTTTTCTAGCATCCCTGATTTTAGGAGAAAATATGAATAAATTCTAATTAGATTTCTACTTGGGATACTTTACTTGGTTACTCGAAAGACTAATGTTTCCTACAATCAAATATAATACACCTCTCAGTGTAGGACTTGGAGTAAAGAGAGCTTTTCATCTTCAGTGATTTTGGTGCATAATTTAATCCCTGTGGGTTACATGGAGTACCATAGCAAGTATTATTGACTGCCCCAAGAGCCTGACAGTTCTTAAAGCATTAACAGCTTTAAAGAGGTTACAGTATTCAAAAGAGAAATTATAAGCCCATGAAATATTTCTCGTAAAAACTCACAGGAGGTGAGTGTGGGAGATGATTGTTAAATGGTGATTAATCCATCTTGGCTGGAGGAAAATCATTTTCTAAAAAAGCATAAGACTTATTTAATAAAAGTCTTACATGACAAGAGAGTGGTCAGAAATGAAGACTCCCAAAACAGGGAAATCTGTTTTTCATACACTTGAGTTTGATGAAGAATGGATAGTCATGTAGATGTATTATTGGACAAAAGGGGTAATGGTAATAAACTAGGGGCAACTTAGCAAGGCCTTGATCCAGTTTGGATGTTTGAGCCCTCCCAATCTCATGTTGAAATGTAATCCCCTGTGTTGGAGGTGGGGCCTAATGGGAGACGTTTGAATCACGGTGTTCCTGGACAGAATTGGGGTCTGGCTGCTTGTTCTCCCAGTCCAATAACAAGATGCAGACAAACTGGGAAAGAAGGGAGTTTATTTCTGAAACCAGTTACAAGGAGAAAGTCAGAGTAACTCACCAGATCAACTCAAAGTTGCAAGTTTTGTTCTAGTGCTTACATACATTTTAAGCTGCATGCTAGATGTGAGATTGCACCAACAAACAGGGGTGTTTCATTCGATTTGTGTCTAATCTTTAACTGGGGTCTGAGGTCTGGAAAGCTTTCTCTAGAGTCCTGGAAAATTTATTAAGACAGAACGAGGTGTATGTATAAGAATGCTATTATTATTCGATCAGACTTTAGGGCCTGCGAAAACCCGGGTATGGACTTAATGGGTTTGTTTTGGCATTCCAGCCCTTGTACTCTGGCACTAGTTTCTCCAGTTCTTCAAAGTTTAACTTATGCATTCATCAAAATTATAGTGAAGGGTTAGTGGAAACTGTTCTGGTTGCTAATGGAAACCTGGCCTGCCACCATGGGACAGGATCCTCTGGAACGGCTTACAGCCCTCCTCACAGTAATGAGTTCACAGGAGTTCTGGTTCTTAAAAGCCCAGCACGTCCTCTTCTTCATCTTGCTCCCTCTCTCACCATGTGATATACTTGCTCCCTCTTTGTCGTCCGCCATCATTGTAAACTTCCTGAGGCTTTACCAGAAGCCGAGCAGATGTTGGTGCCATGCTTGTACAGTATGTAGAACTATAAGCCAAATAAACCTCTTTTAATTATCCAGTCTCAGGCATTCTTTTATAGCAATATAAAATGGATTAAGAGGCCTAGTTATTCAGATTCTTCTTGGCCTCTAAGTAAAGAGCAGGACCCCTCTTGAATGAAGGTCTTAGGACCTACTTTCAGGAGAGGTGGGTCAGAGAATTCTTTTATGGTTTTTTTTTTTTTCTTTTTTATTCTTTTCTTTTTTTTTTTTTAGGGGAGAAAGATGGGAGAAGGTCAGAGAGTGACATTTTTAATTGCATTCAGCTTAAAATCTGAGTATATGCATTGACAGGGCTGGAACAACAACAACAAAAAAGATAGGATGCTAGATGATGAGCCTGTGTCATGAGGGACCTGATTTTAGACTTCATTTAGTAAGTTGGGGAGCCTTTCAGAACTATGGCTAGGAAGATTTGTTGGTATGATGTAAACAACAGATTTGATCAGGAGAGGAACTCCAGCTTATCCCTGCTCTCAGAGGAGAAGGTATCAATTTAGAGGTTTCTGTAAATTAGGGCAGAGATGATAGGAATCTGAGGTAGGATAGTCACATTATGAATAGGTGGTAGAGGATAAATGTAAGAGGAAATGAGAAGGCTTCATTTGAAAGGTTTGACCATTTCCCCATATCCAAAGTTTCCAGAATCAGTGATGGAGACTTTAAATATAAATCTAAAGTTTTCCACCTGTGCTCTTGTGGTGATGTTATTTCTGAAAATAGACAAGAGAACAGTGTGAAGATCTAAAGATAGAGGGAAATAAATTTGGTTTTAAAATGCATTATATTTGAAGTTCCAAAAAGAATATCGAGGTGGAAACGTCAAGCTGGAAGCTAGAAATGTTTGTTTAGACTCAGAGGAGAGAACAGAGTTGGAGATATTGATTTGGAAATAGAAGGTGTAAGAGTGAATGGAATTTTCAGGGAGAAAACAATATTGTTGCTCACCTGAGCTATTCATTGGGCTTGGTGGTCATTAAAGGGCATGCTTCGTAGGGTTAGGTCACCATGGTTGGTCAATACCTCATTAGGTTGTGGATCAGAATGAGGAAGAGTACACACATCTATCTTTTGCTGATGCAACCAAATACATTGGTTGAAAAGACATCACCAAATTATTAAAGACAAATATCCACAGTTTTCTTGACTATTTATTGCTTGTTTTATTATTTTTATAGTGTATTGGGTTTTTAAAATGAGAAAATACTGCTTGAACTGTTATTTAGACCATCTTTTTTGGTTCTACACAAGTTATGTGGTTCTACACAAACTCTTCAAAATTTTTATTTTCTATCCTCACATTGACTTGGATTATATTTAACTGCATACATAATGCATTTTTTAAAATTACTTTTAACTTTTCATATAAAATTTTAAAATTAAAATTTTAATTCTGAAATTAGAAATTAACAAGTAAATAATTGAACAGTTGATAACTGCCTAATATTCACTCTGGTTGATCATTTAAATCCCCAAATTGTTGAAAGCATGAGATATGTCATAAAATAAATTTTCGTGTACTCAGACATCAGTGTTTACTTTAAAAAATGATTTGCATTACTTTTAATTGTAAGACCTCTTTGAAGCTTGATTTAAGGGAATAAATCTAATAATCCATATTTCTTCATTTCAGAAGAGTCAAATATGCACAAGACACAACTTTTTTAATGACGGATTTTGCAGAGCTACTCAGTGTAAAAACAAAATTCTGTCTAAACTTTTTCAGTTAAATGGCAGGAATTAAATATAAACAGAGTGGCATTTCTGTATTTAGTCACTAAGCTAAATTGAGATTTGAGGCTTCATAAAATGGTAAAACAAAACAAACAAATAAAATCCTTCCTCATCTCGAAACTTTGTTTGTATCATTTTGATACTTAAAAAAATTTCAGGCTTAATGCTTTGGCTTTTCTCGCCTAAGCAAGTGCCTTTGGGATGAACATTTGTGTGCTGTGCTAAATAAAAACCAAACACAAAGTTGATGAACAGTTTTCTTACATAAGAGTTATGCTTGGCCGGGTGCAGTGGCTCATGCCTGTAATTCCAGCACTTTAGGAGGCTGAGGTGGGTGGACCACCTGAGGTCATGAGTTTGAGACCAGCCTGGCCAACATAGTGAAACGCAGTCTCTACTAAACATACAGAACAAAAACAAAAACAAACAAAAAAACATTAGCTGGGTGTGGTGGCAGATCCCTGTAATCCCAGCTGCTCGGGAGGCTGAGGCAGGAGAGTAGCTGGAACCCAGGAGGCAGAGGTTACAATGAGTGAGCTGAGATAGCGCCACTGCACTCCAGCCTGGGTGACAGGGTGAGACTCTGTCTAAAAAACAAAAACAAAGACAAACAAAAAAGAGTTATTTTTCTGTAGCCCCAATGCTGGGTATCTGTTCTTGTCTGTTGGCATGTGCTTAGCAACCTGCTTAAAGTTAGGTGGTGATTGTAAGTAACCTTCTTAAGGAAGGTTTTCATTGCCACTAAGAAGAAGAAATGGTAATTGTGTAAGTGGCCATCTCTTCAAAGGTTCAGAATTGAAGTTACGTTCTATAAGATATGAAGGGTTTTGACATATTGATGATAAACACTTACGTTAGTAATATGCCTTCTGGTCTGGGGATTTATACTATGTCCTTATGTGTTTCTTTTCAGCTTTCCATTTTAAGCTATGGTGTAACTGGAAAGTTACTTTTAAAAAGACTTTGAGTACAATGCCATACTCTCCACACATGAATCAATCTGTTATTGTACATAAAAGGTGATCAAGGGACTTCACAAATAGGCTCTTGGAAGAAAAGCCCTACTTTAAGCAGGATTGCTGGCAGGAAAGCTCACTAAACACTGGAAATAACTGGGCTTTTACTTTTCTACCCATAATATCTGCAACTAAAAGCTTTCAAACATTACAAAAATAAAATTATTCAGAGTTATTGAGTAGTATCATTAATCTATGGTTTAATGTGATACTTTTAGTTATCTTGTTATATTTTAAATCTGAATTATTTTGTCATATATCCTGTTGCATAGATTAAAACAGGCATAACAATCTTAGAAATTATCAAATGTCTGTATTTCCATTCTTCATCATCTTTTGTAAGGGAAGGAAAAAGCGTGTTTACATCTGCAGAAATCATTCAAGATTTAGTATAATGTATACAGACATTTACATGATTTATAATGGAAAATCTTTCCATTTTTGTACTCTTATTTGTAAGGGACTAAATAGAAAATAAAATAGTATATATTTAGGGAAACTCTTGCTAATAATATATTTCCTCATGACACAGTATTGACCTGCCAGTGTTTGTTTTTTTATTTTTTGAGATAGTCTCACTCCATTACCAAGGCTGGAGTGCAGTGGTGAGATCTCTTCTCACTGCAACCTCCATCTCCCCCGTTCAAACAATTCTCATGCCTCAGCCTCCCAAGTAGCTGGAGTTACAGGTGCACCCCACCACATCTCGCTAATTTCTGTGTTTTTAGTAGAAATGGTGTAACGCTTATGGTTTTTGCCTAGCCACGCCAAAGAATTGGTGTGGCAGCTGACCGCAGTGAGTGATAGAGACACGGACTGATAGAGAGAAAAAGCTGTAGGCTTCATTGAGCAGAGTGAAAGTACAAAGCTTCCACAGGGTGCAAGGGTTCTCGAACGGGTAGCCACTGCTAATTTTGGGTGATTGCCTTTTGAAGTCTTTAAGGAGGGATGGCAGGAAGATGTTATCAGAGTGAGAAACAAAGGCAGTAAATTATTTTGTGACATGTCTTAGATTTTGAGGAAAACCTGGAATTGCAACTTAGGTTTCATTTGTTTCATGACCTTGCAGTGGCATGGCAAAGGAGACAGGATCTTACAGGACTTTACAAAGTATGTTTACAGGGAGTTGGAATTGGGAACATAGATAAGATCCACTGGTCACAGAAAAATGGGCAGTTAACATTCCTTTTACTTTAGTTTCGGGGAGGGGAAGAGTGAGAGGGAGAGAGGACACAGGGAAATTTACAGCAAAATTTTCGCTGTTTATAGCTTTCTTGGGGAAGAAAACACAGGCACAAATCCTGGTGTAAGGAATATTTTAAGCGTATATCTTCAGTATTATCCATTCAGGACTGAAGTAAGTCCTAATGCAAGAAATGAGTGAGTTTCACAGCTTTCTGAGCCCCTACTCCATCCAGGAAGCCCAGCCAGCCCCTCCTCTCAATGGAGTTTCACCATATTGGCCAGGCTCGTCTCAAACTCCTGGCCTCAAGTGATTCGCCCACCTCAGCCTCCCAAAGTGCTGGGTTTACAGGTATGAGCCACTGCGCCTTGCCTAACCTGTCAATATTTAAAATAATACCATGTTCGACCATTTTTAAATTACTAATGTCAGCAGTAAAATATTAAAGATAATAATTTACTATCTTATAATACAGGATTATTAATTTTTCAGATTTGCTTTCATGTTCATAGCACCACTATGAATTCTGGCATAAATGAAATTTCAACCTTGATAATTTGAATTAATTAACATAACCTGTTGGGTTTGGGACAAAATGTTTATGTTTTCTCATTTGCTATTTATGTATAAAACTCACTTCAGCCACTGCTTGGCTCCCATGAAAGCAGAGCATGAGACATGAAGCGGAGCCTAGCATGTAGAAAATTGATGTACAGGGAGCAAGAGGGAAAGGCAAGAGGAGTGAAACAGGAAGGGAGGACAGCACAGGGTGCATGATGGACTTAATCACAATGAGAGGTGACATTGCTCTTATTTCATAGGATTTGCTGAGGGTTCTGTGATATGGGTCTCGTAACCCTGTGAGAGATCAAATGAGAGAGAATTTATCTATTGGTTCTTATTCCTCGAGTTCACGGACAAAGATGAATTATCTTGCATTTCTGGATTGGACATGTGTTGAGTGCCAATGGAACCTTATAGTCCAAAGAATCCTGAGGCATAAAGAAAGAGATATATTATATAATAAGTGAGTGCTGTTAGGTTACATTAGTGGGGAGCTGGTCAAATAGTGCTTGGAACTGAACTCTAAGGCAGGATCTGGAGTAAGTGGTAAAGCCCAAAAGATTTAAGTGGTGTATAAGAGATGTTTGCTATGACTACTTAGAAACAATAACTGATATTGTGACTTCATTACCTGCTTGAGTTCTATACATAAAAATCTAGTGGAGATGTTCATATAAAACATTTTATCATATTCTTGCAAAATTTTCTCTGTTGTTCCCTCCTTTAAAGTGGACAATCCTGCTTCTGACTCTCATCTTTTGTTTATGTGACTGGTCTAGCTATAAATATGGTTGCCATCATGCCTCCATATCTAATTATTCACTAAGTGTTGAAGATTTAAAGTATAAAATATTGTCCATATCTATCCTCTCTCTGTTGTCTCTATTAACATAGACTGGGGCATCTTTCTTCTTTCTCTATGATGATCTTGGGCAATTAGCCATAAACAATCATTTATATTCTTTTAGCACGCCTTGGCAACTCACCATGATTAGTGGGGGAACTATAACCTGTTTAGGGTATTTAATTGAACAACATGATTATTAGACTGTGAATAAATCTATTGGATTATGGGGAACTGGCAGGATTGGAGAAGGTGAGTGAAAAAAAAGGGGTATGGAAGATGATTCTTATCGCAGCATATTAGGAAATTTGCAAAGGCATATACTTGATAATGATCCCCTTCTCCAATGAAACCAGCAACTATATATAGCCTATAGGTAAAATTTTCATTTTTGTGTGTTGATTATCATTCAAACAGATGGTAAATAACTTTTGAGGACGAAAATGTTTAAAGAGTATGAAGAGATCAACATGGATATTATAGTATCTACCAATTGCATTTTGAATACATCAGTTGGAAATATGTATAATATTCTTTTTTTCTTTGTTTGAGACAGAGTCTCACTCTGTCACCTAGGGTGGAGTGCAGTAGCATAAACTCAGCTCACTGCAACCTCTGCTTCCCATGTTCATGGGATTCTTGTGCCTCAGCCTCCCGAGTAGCTGAGATTACCAGCTCCCGCCACCATGCCTGGCTAATTTTTGTGTTTTTTGCCACCATATTGGCTAGGCTGGTCTTGAATTCCTGGCCTCAAATGATCCTCCCACCTTCACCTCCCAAAGTGCTGGGATTACAGGTGTAAACCACTGTGGCCAGCTGGAAATACGTATAATATTTTAAAAAATAATTGTTTATATTTTATTGAAGATAAAAATGGTAGCCATTTTGCTGGCATGGTGGCTGATGCCTATAATCCCAGTGCTTTGGGAGGTTGAGGCCAACAGTTCAAGACTAGTCTGGGCAACATAGCGAATACCCATCTCAAAAAAGGCACAAAAAATGAAAAAATTAGCTGGGCATGGTGGTGCCTGCCTGTAGTCCTAGCTACTCCAGAGGCTGAAGTGGGAGGATTGCTTGAGTCCAAGAGTTCGAGGCTGCAGTGATCTATGATTGTATGATTGCAATCAAGCCTGGGTGACAGAATAAGATACAGTCTCTATAAACAAACAAACAAAAAAGTAGTACTAATTTCACAGAATTATTCTGAGGATAAAGTGATTAAATGAGGTAATATATGAAAAATACCTGTGTTTGGCACATAGTACATGTTCAATAAATGCTTATTATTATTATCATTATTAATGTATCTTTTATCCTATTTTAACTACATATTTAAGATTTTCCAAGTTTAATCCCATTGGATAAGAACATAGATATTTGAGAGTTAAGTATGGGTGTCTTAAAAATATCTTCTTCTTTTTCCTTCAAATGTGTAACTGTTGTCTAAAGTAGTTCTTTGTGCATGCATGTGTTGCAGGGGGAGTAGTGCTTAGAGAACTATCTACTATTTAATTAATTAAAATTTAAAGGAATTGTCTCTATTTTCTTTATTTCAGAACTCAAAATTATTATCCACAGCAATTGCCCACTCCACTGTGGGCATCGTAATCACCAAATTATAAAGCAAGAGTCTTAATTGGAGGGGCATAGAGATTCTCTTTTTTTCTATATCTTTTTAAAAATTGGAATATTGCATGCCTAAGTTATGAGAAATTCTCTTTAAATTTTCTAATTTGTTGATCTAATTATTTTCTGATTATCCATAATGCTGGTGGAAATAAATACTTCAGTTCTCAAATAGCAACATTAATACTTTGGAGAAAGAATTTTGTAGTAGTCGCAGTAGAAAGATAGAAGGGAACTATTGAACTTGCTATTTTCTTGAAGAAGATTGAGAACCTACCTTTCTGCCAGTATGTGACTCAACTTGTTTTCTTTAAGATGAGTTGCTTTCAGTTTCCTTTGGTTAGGAGAGGGGAAGAGGGGCTGTAATCACACCTTGATGCTCAGTGCCACTTCTACAGTCTTTTCACTAGCAGGAGAACCTAATACAATGGAGATGTCAATCAGTGCACATCTTTGACTAAAAACCTCCCCTTGAAAACCAGATAACAGCCAGTGCTTTAGACTAGCAGTCTTCTTCACTTGCCAGCAGACTGCACAGGGTGATCACCAAGGGTTTTGTAAATGAAAAGCCTTACACCCTTAGTGCATCCAGGTTGGGGATAATTCTGAAGTGGAATTTAGTAGAAACCATGTGAAACATCACAAAAGATGCCACACAGGCAGCTCGGTGGAACATAATATGTCACTTACTACTGACTGTATTACCTCCTGCCTGTCCATTCAACACAGGAGCCCAAACAAATAAATTCATGCTTAACTAAGAGAAAGAGATTTCTGTTTTCTTCTTTTACAGTGTATGCAATATCAGTAAACAATGAGTACTTGCTAGGAGAAAAGTACGAAATAACATTTGTCATTGGTACATTTCTGACAATGACATTGACTTAAAGACTTTCAATAATAATTTAAAGTGGTTCAAGGCAGTGTAGCTTCACAGTGGAAACTGCAGAATCTTCACAGTGGTTCCATTACCGTTAACAGGATTCGTGAGTGTTTTTCCATACAAATTATTTGAACAATTTACCCCACAGTCTTGCACACTGTGGAAACAGGAGATCACTGGTAAAGCAGAATCTGGAAATGAAAGTTAACATGAAGAAATCCATATTTTGACAGGAAAGCAACTTGGGGACAAAATAGCATTCTGAGCTGCAGAAATGTGGATGATCAAATGGATCTTTGATCCAATCATTAGCAGACAGTCTTTGATACTTCCCACCAGAAAGATACATTATCCTTATAAAAACAAAACAAAGCAAAGCAAAGCAAAACAAACAAATATAAAACACAGAGTAGGATAGAATGCTGTTCGTGGCATGCGGGCAGAAGTAAGAACTAGATGTTTGCTACTTTTATGAAAATTTAAACTGAGAGGTATAACCAAAATAAATTTTTAATACAAATTTGTTAAAATCAATAATTAAAAGAAGACAGCAAAAAAAAAAATGACTCCAAATGTCAATTTTAGGTTGTTTTAAATTTTTTATAAAATAATTGATCCTTTAGTCAAGCATCAAAAATTTCTACTTATTGACTGTACTAATATTTAATTTCAAAACACTTATTTAAACATTGGACTCTTTTTGTAAATTATCACATGTTTTCTTTTCATTCCTTATATTTCTATTCAGTTAAAGCACCCATACATCTCCTGAATTAATGTTATTTTTGGTAAATAATGTTATTTGTACTGGGTTGAATAGTGTCTTCCCAAAATTCATGTTCATCTGCAACTTGTAAATGTGATCTTATTTGGAAATAGGATCTTTGCAGTTGTAATCATGTTAAAATGAAGTCATATTCAATTAGGATGGGTCCTAAATCCAGTATGATGGGTGTTCTTATAAGAAAAGAAAAATCTGGATACAGTGACAGGCACATGAAGAGGAGAGCAACATATTGTGACAGAGGCTGATGAGAATGATGCATGTATAAGACAAGGAACACCGTGAATTACTGGCAACCACCTCAACTAGGAGAAAGGCACAGAACGGATTCTCTCTGAAAGCAGTCAAAAAGAAACCAATCCTGTACACACTTGATTTTGGACTTTAAGCCTCCAGAACTATGAGAGAATAAATTTCTGTTGTTTTGAGCCACCCAGTTTTGGGTATCTTATTATAAGAGCTTTAGGAAAATAATAACATACAATAAATAGAGTTGTATTTTGCAACTTACCGGGATACATTTCTGCTTTCTATCATTTTATTTTTATTAAAAAGTTTTCATTTCAATTTTGCCTGCTTACTCTACTTTTGTTTTTTTGAGTTGGCTTTCAATATAATTCCTACTCTGAAAGTAGGAAATCAGTGCCAGTTCTTCAAGGACCATTACAAGAGTAGAGTGAAACACATAAATTAAGCCAGAAATTAAGAAGAAAAATACAAAAAGAAGTATGAATCCACAACCTGGGAATCAGGCTCAGAAGGGAATAGATACTGTTGTGAAAGCACCACACACCTTACTTACTCTTGCTGTCTGGACCTTCCTCTGCCTCTCAGTCTTCAGCACTAAGCATAAGCATTACCACCTTTTCACCATGAGACCAAGGGTCCAGTTTTATAGTTTACATTTCTAATTCATGTAATAAATGTGGAAATAATAATAAGGAATAGTAATACAACTTTACTTAAAATTTCGTAACTATTTAAACAGAGCAAACCCACATTTTTATTTCATGTTTTCTGGCTTTTGAAGGTATATTAGTCTGAAATGAACCCTTTTCTCTGAATGAAACTAATAGCTGTCAGTTGTCATGTCTGTACCTGGAACACATTCATCTTGTAAATACTGGTTTCAGATTTTAAATATATCTTAGGTGGATCCTAGTTTATCATTATAACTGGTTCTTCTTGCACTTGCATGACCAAAATGCATTACTTGACGAACCTTTTGAAATACTAACATCTTAGAATTTTGTTGAAGATGGCCATCTTCTGTGTTCCCTAATTACAGAACATTTTTATTTCTAGGTTTATAAACACAAATTATGACGATTAATTTAATTTGGTTTTCATTTTACATCACTTATTTCCCTCTAGTTACTTATGTGTACTCATATACCTTCAGCATCTGTCTACTTAGGAACCTTACGATTGCAAAAGATGAAAGGATATGGTCACATGTTCTTTTAGCCAAACAGAATAGTCCAAGTTCCTGTCTTAATCTATTACATTACAAAGTTCTTTGTTAAATGACTAAGTGAATAAGAATACTATATTTATTTCTCTTTTGTTCTTAAAATTTTGTTCACCTGTCAATCTTGAATTTGAGGCAATTCATATAGGATATTGTCATCTGAAGACACATAGTCTGAGATTTCACTTACACCATCAATTCCATTATCATCATTCTAGTCTAGAGTGCTGCAATTAGTCACTTTGTATTCATCTTCTGATTCACCTAATAAACGTGAATCATTATCTTCTGTCAATTTTCTTCTCTTTGTCGGTATGGGGAGAAAACAAAATTTCTGCATTCTCAGCTGTGTTCAGTGAAACCTTAAAGCAGTCTACAAAGATTGTATCTCCAGCCTCCTTTCATCCTTTTTTTTTTAGAAGTTAATAATGTAATATTTTGGTCAAATCAGAATGAAAATTGAAAGATGAAGCAATAGTGATGATTTACTTCAATGTTGCATCATCATTTTTAGATGATTCCAACATTTTTCTGTTTTGTTATTTAATCTGCCTTAGCATTGCTGGGAATAATCAATGACAACTGATGAAGCAATTCTTAGAATGATGAAATAGCAAATTGTTTCAGGATACAAAGTATCTTAGATTTATAAAAAGTTTCAATGGACTTATATTGTAATTGTGAGATAGAATGGATTTTATTCAATTAAAAAATAAGTAAGTTTAGTTTTGTTCCTTGACAGACTTTTAATAAAAATTAAAAGAATAGATGTCATGAAATATCAATCTTTATAAATAGCCATTCTCATCAAGGAAAATAAAAACTAAAGTTGATTCCAGAGGACTCTGATGATATACCAAGGATTAAGTGAGTGAAGATAAGGGGCCACTAGATACATGTTTTAATAGATGGTGAAAAAGGGGTTAAACATCTTTTCCTTAGGAATGTCCACTTAGATATTCCAGACAAAAAAGAATTCCCCATGTGATGTTCTTTTAAAATTATTTTCTTCTTTTATTGTTTTTTATTTCAATAGTTTTTTGGGAACAGGTGGTTTTTGGTTACATGGATAAATTCTTCTGTGATAATTTCTGAGATTTTGCTGCACCAGTCACCTGAGCAGTGTACACTGTACCCAATGTGTATTCTTTTATCCCTCACCACTCCCACCCTTTGCCTTGAGTCCCCAAAGTTCATCATATCCTTCTTATGCCTTTGCATCCTCATAGCTTAGCTCCCATTTAAATGTGAGAACAAACGATATTTGCTTTTCCATTCCTGAGTTACTTCACTTGGAATGATAGTCCCCAACACCATCCAGGTTGCTGCATATGCCATTATTTTGTTTCTGTTTATGACTAAGCAGTATTCCATTGTGTATATGTACCACATATTCTTTATCCACTTTTTGGTTGATGGGCATTTACGCTGATTCCGTATTTTTTCAATAGTGAACTGTGTTGCTACAAACATGCGTGTGCAAGTGTCTTTTTCATATAATGACTTCCTTTCCACTGGGTAGATACCCAATAGTGAGATTGCTGGATCAAATGGTGGTTCTACTTTTAATTATTTCAGGAATCTCCACACTGTTTTCTATAGTTGTTGTATTAGTTTACATTTCCCACCAGCAGTGTAAAAGTGATCTCTTTTTCTTTCTTTCTTTTTTTTCTTTTAAAGATAGAATCTTGCTCTGTCACCCATGCTGGAGTGCAGTGATACCATCTTGGGTCACTGTAACCTCTGCCTCCTGGGTGCAAGCAATTCTTGTGCCTCAGCCTCCTGAGTAGCTGGAATTACAGGCGTGCACCACCATGCCTGGCTGTTTTGTATTTTTTTGTAGAGATGGGGCTTCACTATGTTGGCCAGTCTGTTCTCAAACTCCTGGACTCAAGTGATCCATCTGCCTTGGCCTCCCAAAATGTTGGGATTACAGGCGTGAGCCACTAAGCCTGGCTTAAAAGTGTTCCCTTTTCACTGCATCGATGCCAACATCTATTATTTTTTTGATTTTTAAATTATGGACGTTCTTTGAGGAGTAAGGTGGTATTGCACTGTGGTTTTGATTTGCATTTCTCTAATAATTAGTGATGCTGAGCAGTTTTTCCTATGTTTGTTAGCCATTTGTATATCTTCTTTTGAGAATTTATTCATGTCCTTTACCCAGTTTTTGATGGAATTATTTGTTTTGTTTTGTTTTGTTTTTTCTTGCTGATTTGTTTGTGTTCCTTGTAGATTCTGGATATTAGTCCTTTGTCAGACGCAGAGTTTACAAATATTTTCTCCCATCCTGTGGGCTGTGTGTTTACTCTGCTGATTACTTCTTTTGCTGTGAAGAAGCTTTTCAGTTAATTAGGGTCCAGCAATTTTTTTTTTGTTTTTGTTGCATTTGCTTTTGGGTCCTTGGTCATGAACTCTTCCTAACCCAACATCTAGAAAAGTTTTTTCTGACGTTATCTTCTAGAAGTTTTATTGTTTCAGGTTGTAGACTTAAGTATTTGATCCATCTTGAGTTGATTTTTGTATAAAATGAGAGATGACAATCCAGTTTCATTATTCTACATGTGGCTTGCCAATTATCATAGCACCATTTGTTGAATAGGGTGTCCTTTCCCCACTTCATGTTTTTGTTTGCTTTGTTAAACGTAAGTATTTGGCTTTATTTCTGGATTCTCAATTCTGTTCCTTTGATCGATGTGCCTATTTTTATACCAGTACCATGATGTTTTGGTAACAATAGCCTTGTAGTATAGTTTGAAGTTGGGTAATGTGATGCTCCCAGATTTCTTTTTTCTTAGTCTTTCTTTGCTTATGTGGGCTGTTTTTCTGGTATCATATGAATTTTAGGATTTTTTTCTAGTTTTTTGAAGAATGATGATGGTACTTTGATAGGAATTGCATTGAATCTGTCAATTGTTTTTGGCACTATGGTCATTTTCACAACATTAATTCTACTCATCCATGAGCATGGGATGTGTTTCCATTTGTTTGTGTCATTGATGATTTCTTTCAGTTGTGTTTTGTGGTTTTCCTTGTAGAGATCTCTCACCTCCATAGTTAGGTATATTCCTAAGTATTTTTATTTTTGCAGCTGTTGTAAAGGGATTGAGTTCTTGATTTTTTTCTCAGCTTGGTTTTTGGTGTATAGCAATCCTATGGTTTGTGTACATTGGTTTTGTATTCTGATACTTTACTGAATTATCAGATGTAGGAGCTTTTTGGATGAGTCTTTAGAGTTTTCTAGGTATACAATCATATCAGTGGCAAACAGTGAGAGTTTGACTTCTTCTGTACCAATTTGGATGCCCTTTATTTCTTTCTCTTGTCTGATTGCTCTGGCCAGGACTTCCAGTACTATGTTGAATAAAAGTGGTGAAAGTGGGCATCTTTGTTATGTTCCAGTTCTCAGGGAGAATGCTTTTAACTTTTCCCTGTTCAGTATAATGTTGGCTGTGGGTTTGTCATAGATGGCTTTTATTACTTTAAAGTATGTTTCTTCTATACCAATTTTGCTGAGAGTTTTAATCATAAAGGAATGCTGGATTTTGTCAAATGCTTTTTCTGTGTCTATTGAGATGATCATGTGATTTTTGTTTAAAATTCTGTTTATGCGGTATATCACATTTATTGATTTGCATAAACCATCCCTGCATCTCTGGTATGAAATCCACTTGATCATGGTGTATTATCTTTTTGATATGCTGTTGGATTTGGTTAGCTAGTATTTTGTTAAGAATTTTAGCATCTATGTTAATCAGGGATATTGGTCTGTAGTTTTTTTTTTTTTTAAATTTTGTTGGTATGTCCCTTCCTGGTTTTGATATTAGGATAATACTGGCTTCGTACAACAATTTAAGGAGAATTCCCTATTTCTATATATTTTGGAATAGTTTCAGTCAGATTGGTACCAATTCTTTGAACATCTGATAGAATTTAGCTGTGAATCCATCTGTTCCTGAACTTTTTTTTCCTGGCAGTTTTTTTTTTTTTTTATTACTGTTTCAACCTTGCTATTTGTTATTGGTCTGTTCAAAGTTTCTATTTCTTCCTGATTTAATCTAGGAGGTTTGTATATTTCCAGGAATTTATCTGTCTCCTCTAGGTTTTCTCGTTTGTGTGCATAAAGCTGTTCACAGTAGCCTTGAACAATCTTTTGTATTTCTGTGGTATCAGTCGTAATGTCTCCTGTTTTGTTTCTAATTGAGCTCATTTGGATATTTTCTTTTCTTTTTTTTGGTTAATCCCATTAATGGTCTATCAATTTTGTTGATTATTTCAAAGAACCAGGTTTTTGCTTCATTCATTTTTTGTATGTTTTTGTTTCAATTTTATTTAGTTCTGCTCTGATCTTTGCTTCTTTTCTTCTGTTGGGTTTTGGTTTGGTTTGTTTCTCTAGTCCCTTGAGGTGTTACCTTAGATTGTCTCTTTGTGCTCTTTCAGACATTTCGGTGTAAGCGTTTAATGCTATGAACTTTCCTCTTAGTACTGCTTTTGCTGTATCCTAGAGGTTTTGATAGCCTGTGTCAATATTATTGTTTAGCACAATTTTTTTTTTTTACATTTTCATCTCGATTTCACTGTTGACTCAAAGATCAGTCAAGAGCAGATTATTTAACTTCCGTTTATTGGTATAGTTTTGAGGCTTCCTTTTGGAGTTAATTTCCAGTTTTATTCCACTGTGGTCTGAGAGGACACTTGATATAATTTCAGTTTTATTAAATTTGTTAAGACTTGTTGTGTAACTTATCATATGGTCTATCTTGGAGAATGCTCCATGTGCCGAAGAATAGATTGTATATTCTTCAGTTATTTGCTAGAGAATTCTGTAAACATCTGTTAAGTCCATTTGTTCTACGGTATAGTTTAAGTCCACTGTTTCTTTGTTGACTTTCTATCTTAATGACCTGTCTAGTGCTGTCAGTAAAGTATTGAAGTTCCTCACTATCATTGTTGTTGTCATCTGTCTCATCACTTAGGTTTAGTATTAATTGTTTTATAAATTAGGGAGCTCCAGTGTTAGGTGCATATATATTTAAGATTGTGATATTTTCTGGTTTGACTAATCCTTTTATCATTATGTAATGTCCCTCTTTGACTTTTTTGCTGTTTTTGTCTGTTTTGAAGTCTGTTATTGTCTGATATAAGAATGTCTACTACTGATTGCTTTTGGTTTCCATTTGTGTGGAATATCTTTTTTCCACCCCTTTACCTTAAGCTTATGTGAGTCCTTATGTGTTAGGTGGGTCTCTTGAAGATATTAGATACTTCGCTGGTGGATTTTTATCCATTCTGCCATTTACATTCAAATTTAGTATTGAGATGTGAGGTACTTGTCTATTCATCATGCTAGTTGTTGTATTAATACCTTGTTTTATTGTGTGTGTATGTGTGTGTTATTGTTTTATAGGTGAGATTTATGCATTAAGGAGGTTCTATTTTAATGTATTCTGAGGTTTTGTTTTTAAGATTTAGAACTCCCTTTAGCATTTATTGTAGTGCTGGCTTAATAGTGCAAATTATCTCAGCATTTGTTTGTCTGAAAAAGACTCTCTTTCATTTATGAAGTTTAGTTTTGCTGGATACAAAATTATTGACTGACAGTTATTTTGTTTCAGGAGGCTAACGATGAGACCCTGATCCCTTCTGCCTTCTAAGGTTTCTGCTGAGAAATCTGTTAATCTGATAGGTTTTCCTTTAGAGGTTATCTGATGCTTTTGCCTCACAAGTCTTAAGATTCTTTCCTTCATCTTGACTTTATATAATCTGATGACTACGTACCTGGGTGATAATCTTTTTGTGATGAATTTCTTAGGTGCTCTTTGAGCTTCTTATATTTGAATGTCTAGACCTCTAGCAAGGCCAGGGATGTTTTCCTCAATTACTTCATCAAATAAGTTTTTCAAACTTTTAGATTTCTCTTCTTCTTTGGGAATAGCAATTAGTCTTAAGTTTGGCTGTTTAACATAATCCAAAATTTTTTGAAGGCTGTGTTCATTTTTTTGATTCTTTTTTCTTTATCTTTGTCTGATTGGGTTCATTTGGAAGTCTGGTCTTCAAGCTCTGAAGTTCTTTCTTCTACTTATTCTAGTCTATTGAAACTTTCCACTGCATTTTGTATTTCTCTAAGTGTGTCTTTCATTTCCAGAAGTTGTGATTGCTTTTTCTTTATGATATCTATTTCTCTGGAGCATGTTTCATTCATATCCTGTATTGTTTCTTAAATTTCTTTAAGTTGTTTTTCACCATTCTTTAGGATCTCCTTGAATAGCTTAATAATTGACCTTCTGAATTCTTTATTTGGCAATTCAGAGATTTCTTCTTGGTTTGGATCCATTGCTAGGGAGCTGGTGTGATTTTTGGGGTGTGTTATAGAACCCTGTGTCATGTTATCAGATTGCTTTTCTGGTTCCTTCTCATCTGTGTAGGCTATTCCAGCAGATAGGTCTGAAACTCAAGGTCTGCTGTACAAATTCTCGTGTCCCACAAGGTGATCCCTTGAAGTGGTGCTCTTTCCCTTCCCCTAGGAATGAAACTTTGTGTGAATCAGACTGCAATAATTGTTATTGCTCTTCTGTGTCTAGCCACCCAGCAGGGCTGCCAGGCTCTGGGCTGGTGCTGAGGAATGTCTGCAAAGAGTCCTGTGATGTTATCCGTCTTCAGGTCTCCCAGCCATGGATACCAGCATCTACTCTGGTGGAGGCGGCACTGGAATGATGTAGACTCTGCGAGAGTCTTTAGTTATAGTTTTGTTTGATGTGCTGGTTTTCTTGAATGCCGGTTATGTTAGCAGTGATATTGTTGTGTGGACAGACTCAGGACCTCTGGTTAGCCAGTATGTTGCAGGTGGTGTAATTAGATGTTATTTTATTTTTCCTCAGATCAGTATTATTCTGTCATGAGTTGCTGTAATGGCCTGAGTTGGTTGGCATCCAGCCAGGAGGTGGCGCTGTCATGAGAGCACCAGCCGTAGTAGTAGTAGAAGGATCTACACTTGTCTTAAATTGGCCAGGGTAAGTATTTTGTTTTCTTAGGTGATGGGTTGGGCCATAAAGCTCTCAAAAATTTCTGTCTTTTTTGTTCAGCTACAAGAGTGGGTAGAGAAATATGATCCGGTGGGGGCTGGGTTAGGCAGGTATGGGCTCAGACTCTCCTTTGGCAGGGCTTGCTGTGGCCACTGGGCTGGGGGGTGGTTCTCAGGCCAATGGGGTTATGTTCCAGAGGGGATGTTTGCTGCCTCTCCTATGTCATGTAGTTTGTCATGGTAGTGGGGGATAGCTGGCAGTGAGAGGCTCCAACACAGTTGGTGGGGCTGGTCTCTCCTTCAGTGCCGCAACTCAAACCTTGGGCTTCCCTGCTGAGAAAGCAAGTATGGCTTTCGGACATTACCCTTCCCCATCCGCCTACTCTACTGGTGGCTCCTGCGTGTTTGATTTCATATCTGCAGCAGCTCCTGCTCATTCCCCACACTCCACTCAAGAAAATTGTGCCCAGTCAAAATCACTACCAATTTCAACTGGAAGCTTCCTTTGCCCTGCAACTTCTTTCCAATTCAACTAGCTGCCTTTCCCATGGCCCCTTGTGAGATGTAGTCAGGAATGGCTACATCTGGGTTTGAGCTGGAGACTGGGAGTCCCTGCAAGCGCTTCCTGCTGCTACTTCTACTTTTATATTTCATGCCTCTCCCTAAATTCATTTCAGCTCTATGTAAGGTTAAATCCTTCTTTTGTGATCTAGATTTTCAGATTCCCCAGAGAGGATGTGTGTTCAGAGGCAAGTTTCCCCCACTCACAGTTTGAGAACTCACAGTTTCTCACCTGTTTTGCAGAATTTGCCGTGGCATGCTGCTTCTTTCAAAAGATCTGTGAATTCTTTTGGTTTTCCTAGTATGTTCCTGCAATGATTTTTGAAGCAAAACATCATGGTGTGAGTCTGCACATGACGTTCTGTTCATCCAAGTGGCAGCTGCATGTTAGCCCTGTCTCTTCTCCCCCATCTTGTTCTCCATGAAATATTCTTATATCATCATGTACTTCTTACTAGCAACAATCACAATTATAATTCTTTATTTTGCTAATACCTATATACTCCATTAATTTGCAAACTTTATGAGGGTAAAACTTTTATCATGGATTTGGGTTGGTATTCTCAAATTCCTCTTGCAGAACTTGGCTCATAGACATTCTTCAGTACTGTTGCTAAATAAAAGGAAAAACTCTACAGGTCATTTTATTCACCTATCTGAACAAGAGGTCACAGGGTCACTTTATGCTTAGCAACTTCAGGAAAAGAGATCTTATTATTTTTTTCTTTCCTCACAATGATCCTTTGTATTTAAGAGAGCTCAGACTGTTATAAATTTAGGCAGCCTATCTCTGAAGATCTGGATCCAGACTACTGTCCTTCAGTCTTCACTGGTGCAACTTTGGGAAAACTATGTAACTTCTACATGCCTCAGGTTCCTCAGCTTTAAATAGGAGATAGTATTAGTGTCTTCTCCTGGCATCATTGTTAGGATTAAATGACTTATTATATAGCACTTACGACAGTGTCTGGCATATAACAGGCCTCATATAAGCACTTACTGCTGTTATTATTATTACCATAATTAAGATGATTATTACTATATTGACCTGAAATCTGACCAGCTAGTACTCTTAACTATTGATTTCCACTCTATTCCTAAAGCCTCCCCAAATCTTTCCCACATGACAGGCTTTCAACTACATAAAATTGGCTAATTCTTCTTTTCTTTAGGCTGAATATTTGCTTTGCTTCAGGATTCTTCATAATGTTAGTCTTTTTCCCTCTTCTTGTTACTTTGATCACCTGAGTCTGACTTCTTGATCATAATTTTCCTGGCTTCTTCTGAAAATCCAATATCTAACATTGAAGTCAGTATCCCAGGGATGGTTTAACCATTCTAGGGGAGGGTATTGCTTCATTTGACCTGAATGCTTTTTGTCCATCACCAAAACGTGGGATTCTATTATCAGTTATAGCATACTCATTCCATTATTGAGCTTTACTAGAGTTATAGTTATATAAAATCCTTGCATTTTCCCATGATGTATGTCTTATATATATTCTACATTATAAGCTCTTATATTTTTATTTTAAGCAGATTATTTTATACCTAATTAAAATTATGTATGTTAGTGTGCTTAACATTTTGTTTTCTCACATAGATCATCTATTTAGATATCAAATAAACTTGTGTGGTAGAAGTTATCCTAATTATTATTTTATAGATGAAAGAGCTGGGATAAAGAAATGTCAGCAAATTCTCCAGGATAACATAACCAAGCAGTGGCAGAATGAGTACTATTCACTGAGTAATCTTATTTCTTAAATCTATGACTCATTCTCTTTCAATAAACAGTTATTATAATAATTATTATAATTCATATGTTTATAGAATTATATACCAAATAGTACACCACTGTGTAAACTATATACTAGAATCATATACTAGATTAACTATCCTTTTCGGCTTTATCCAAATATTTAATCGACTTGCCACTAATATCCTTATCTTATATATTATCAAAATGTTGAACTAGTTAGTACAAGGTTAATGAGAACTGTTGAATGGACATCCTTTAAAATATCTCCTTCGAAAGGGGCATGTGCCCATTAACTTTTGACCTTTGTAATAACCACCAAAGAAGTTTGCTTCTACAATGTCCTATTCTCTAGTTCCATGTCTTCATTTTGCCTATAGGAATATTTTGTCAAACTTTGTTAAATATCTGTTGAAATCCAGATGCACTATGTTGTAAGAATTTTTCTGACCTTTGAGAATGGCAAGCTAAAAAATGAGATAAAATAAAATAAATCAAACCTGTTCTTACTGAGCCTAAGCTAGCCACCTTCTTATAATTAAATGTTACATTTTTAGCCTTCAAATTTGTTGTTGTTGTTTTGCTGTTGCTGTGTTTTGAGACGGAGTCTTGCTCTGTCACCCAGGCTGGAGTACAGTGGCTTGATCTTGGCTCACTGCAATCTCAGCCTCCTGGGTTCAAGTGATTCTCCTGCCTCAGCCTCTTGAGTAGCTGGGACTACAGGTGTGTACCACCACACCCAGCTAATTTTTGTATTTTTAATAAAGACAGGGTTTCACCATGTTGGCCAGGATGGTCTCGATCTCTTGACCTCGTGATCCACCCACCTCGGCCTCCTGAAGTGCTGGGATTACAGGCGTGAGCCACCACACCTGGCCCAAAAGTATTTTTAATGGCCATATCTAGAATAATTCCTGGTATTAACTTAAACTTCATCAGTTTGTAATATGCAAATCTACCTTCTTCTTTTTTTTTTTTTTCTGAACAATCTAAATGACTTTTGTCTGTCTCTAGTAAGCCGGTTCCTCTCTTGTTCTCCAAGTGTTCAAATCTTAAAGGATTTTATGTGAATAATCCTAAATAAACCCCAGATATAAAAAATCAGCCAGGCCAGAATCTATAGACACATTTAGATCTGTGACTTAAAGTTCTTTTAAAAGCATTGGGTTTTGAAAATGATTTTCATCCTAAGATTATTCCATCTGCTAGAGGAATCAGGAGTATAATATAAACTGAACATTTCTATAGCAAAAAAAATTGAGCATCTAATTTTTGTTAGAGATTGTCTTATTTAGACAAATAAGACTTGATTCCTGATCTCTAGAAGTTCCCAACCTTTGGAAATATATCCTAATATTTGTGTAGTATTTTGCATTGTATTACACATTTTAGCACGTACTTTCTCAATTAATTGTGCTTTCTTTTGTTGCTATTTTATCATTTCCTCTTTTGGACATTACTTCTTCCTTAAATTTTTTCATATTCAGAACATAGCTTCAATTATCCTTTTTTATTGTCTTTAGAGTTTTCCTTATTTAAGGAAAGCTTATTTGTGTTTTTTTTTTTTTTTTTTTTGAGATGAAGTCTCACTCTGTCGCCCAGGCTGGAGTGCAGTGTTGGTGCCATCTCAGCTCACTGCAACCTCCGCCTCCCGTGTTTAAGCGATTCTCCTGCCTCAGCCTCCCTAGTAGCTGGGACTACAGGAGCGTGCCACCACACCTGGCTAATTTTTATTTTTGTATTTTTAGTAGAGATGGGGTTTCACCGTATTAGCCAGGATGGTCTCAACCTCCTGACCTCGTGATCTGCCCTGCTCAGCCTCCCAAAGTGCTGGGATTACAGGTGTGAGCCACCACACCTGGCCTAAGAAAAACTTATTTCTAATAGCCTGTGTTAGTTTTATATTGTTGCTGTAGCGAGTTACTACAAACATAATGGTTTAAAGGAACATAGTTTATCACCTCATATTCTGTACTTTAGAAGTCCAATATGCATCCTCACTGGGCTTATATCAGGGTATAAGCAGGCCTACTTTCTTGTCTTTGTTTTTGTTTTCTTCCTTTTTTGTAGAGATAGGGGCTCACCATATTGCCCAGGCTGGTCTCAAATTCCTGGCCTCAAGTGATCTTCCTGCCTTGGCCTCCCAAAGTGCTGGGATTACAGGCATAATCCACTGATCCTGGCCCCTACTTCCTTTTTGGACGTGCTAGGAGAGAATCCTTCTTTTGTCCAGCTTTTTGAGGCTGTCCACATTCCTTGACTCCCTTATTCCATCTTCAAAGCCAACAAGTTGGGTTGACTACTATTCACATCACCTCTTTTTGATCTTTCTTCTTTAGTCACATATCACTGTGATCACAGCTGGGAGATACTCAGCTTGTAAGGATTCATGTGATTGGATTGGGTCCACCTTCATAGTACAGGTAATATCCTTATCTCGCCTAAATCACACCTGCAATGTTCCTCTTGCCATGTAAGGTTAACACTATCACAGCTTCTAGGGTTAGGGAATGGACATGTTTAGAAGCCATTATTCTGCCTAGCAAATAATTTAACTGGCACGTCTGCATTTCTGTTTTAGTTATGTCTTATTTCATTTTGTATATCATTTAAATCTCTAATCATAATGAAGAGCAACTTGTAAAGATTTAGTGGTTTATTAAGGCACCGTCAGTTCTTCTTCATAAGTGAGTTAATATACTCTTACTTAATTGAAATCTTGTTTCTGAGATCCTCTTAACTTTTTTTGAAATACTTTTTACAGTTAGAATCTCAAGCCATAGTTTTAATATTTTTTGAGATATCTGTAGTCCTACTTACACAATTCTCAAAAATTTCTTGTGATAATATTTCACTCTCTTTCTTATACCTAAACACAGTCAGCCTTGAGAAACTATTTCTCATAGATGTGCCCAGATTACATTTAAATTAACTTAGAATGTAAAATTACATGCAGACACACTTTTTTTGAACAGATACATGGAGTGGTAATATATGTGGTGTTAAGAGAGGTGTGTAGTAGAGATATTGCTTGGATTATTCTCTTTGCATATTGTGAAAGCTCGTGAAGAGACATTAGACCATGTGGTCAGGTTTCTAACAGTTCTCATATTGGCCTCAATTAGTTGTCTGCTTATTAAACGAAGTTATGCTACAGACTTCTTTGTCTCTGTAGACTCAAACTGTTATATTCACCATTTCCTGCATATACCATTAAATTTAGTGTCCCCAAATATTATGTGTATGTTACGTTATATACACACACATCATTAAGTCCCACATCTCAAAGAAATTTTTCTCTGGAGTCCATTTCTGTTTCACCTATCCCTCTATTGCCATTTTTCTATACTACCTTTTCATATACCTTAAATTAGCTAGTATCTGTTTATATATTCACATCACATTTTTGCAAGGTAGATAAAGGAAATTGCTCTCAAATGATGGGATTTTTACTTGCTGTGTTTCAGCTTAAAACATCCTTTTCCCCCCACAAAAACTAGTTTTATAAACATTTGTGAAGCAGACTGCGTAAAGGAAATTGCTGACACAACTTAACTGCATCTATAATCGTGCAAGTGATATGACTGCATGGGGAGAGCAAAGAAGATAGAAGCAAAAATTGGGCTATATTTTCAACTTAAGTCTCAGTGTGAAAAAAGAGACTAATGCCATTTAGTTATAATTTGAAGTGTTTGGAATATTTTTACTTTGTAGACACTTGGCTAGAGTGCTTCAAATAGAGATATGTGTCTTACAGTCTAAATGGAGCTTTTTTATTTTTTTGACATGGAGTCTCACTCTGTTGCCCAGGCTGGGGTGCAGTGGTGCGATTTTGGCTCACTGCAACATCCACCTCCCTGGTTCAAGTGATTCTCCTACCTCAGTCTCCCGAGTAGCTGGGGCTACAGGCGCCCGCTACCATGCTTGGCTAATTTTTTGTATTTTTAGTAGAGACGGGGTTTCACCGTGTAGCCAGTATGGTCTCGATCTCCTGACCTCATGATCCACATGCCTCGGCCTCCCAAAGTGCTGGGATTACAGGCGTGAGCCACTGCACCCAGCCAGAGCTGTGTGTTTCATGCCTCTAGATTGCCTGTAATCCCAGCACTCTGGGAGGCTGAGGCGGGCGGATCATGAGGTCAGGAGATTGAGACCATCCTGGCTAACACGATGAAACTCCATCTCTACTAAAATTACAAAAAATTAGCCGGGCGAGGTGGCGGGTGCCTGTAGTCCCAGCTACCTGGGAGACTGAGGCAGGAGAATGGCGTGAACCCGGGAGGGAGCTTGCAGTGAGCCGAGATCGCACGGCTGCACTCCAGCCTGGGCACAGAGCATGCTGTGTCCTGGGAAAAGTCACTAATCTCCAGGGTTTTATTATTTTATTTTACTGATGTATTGATTTATTTTGAGACAAGGTCTTGCTCTCTCGCCCAGGCTGGAGTGCAGTGGCATGATTATGATTCACTCCAGTCTTGAACTCCTGGGCTCAAGCAATCCTCCCACCTCAGCCTCCTGGGTAGCTGAGACTACAGTTGTGTGCAACCACGTCCTGCTAATTTTGTAATTCTTTTGTAGAGATGAGGGTCTAGCTATGTTGCCCAGGCTAGTCTCAAATTCTTGGGTTCAAGCAGTCCTCCCACCTTGGCCCCCCCAAAGTCCTGGGATTATGTGAGTGAGCTACTGTGGCTTGCCTTATTTTTTTTAATATATGTAAGGAATATTACAGTGCCAGTGCCTTTCTCTCTGGTGTTGCAGGTCCCATTATAACATCTGTAAATTATATATATATATATATCTTTTAAAAATGATTACATTAGATTATTATATTTGCTCTTGGCTTCTTCTGTCTTTCACATGAAATTTATGGGCATGAACAATATCTCCAACTCCAGATATGTATCTCTATTTCAGCAATATCCTTAAGATTATAGTTCCTCTGAATAACTTTTTAAAATTAGATATGTTTTAGGAAATTACTGCTCTAGTGTACAACATTCATTTCTTTCCCACTGGTAAAACCTGGATTATATATACAGGCATACCCTATTGCAGGTTTAGTTTCAGATCACCACAATAAAGCAAATATCACATTAAAGTGAGTCATATGAATTTTTTGGTTTCCCAGTGCATATAAAAGTTACATTAACATCACACCATATCTATTTAGTGTGAAATAGTATTATATCTAAAAAACAATGTATATACCTTAATTTTAAAATATTTTATTACTAAAAAAATGCTAACAATTATCTGAGCCTTGAGCAAGACATAATCTTTTTGTTGGTGGAGGATCTTGCCTTTATGTGGATGGCTACTGACTGACCAGCGTGGTGGTTGCTGCAGGCTGCGGTGGCTGTGGCAATTTCTTAAAATGAGACAACAATAAAGTGTGTTGCATTGATTGATTGTTCTTTTCACAAAAGAATTCTCTGTAGCATGAAATGCTGTTTGATAGCATTTTACCCACAGTAGAACTTCTTTCAAAATTGGAGACAATCCTCTCAAACCCTGCTGCTGCTTTATCAACTAAGTTACTGTAATATTCTAAATCCTTTGTTGCCATTTCATTAGTGTTCACAGCATCTCTACCAGTAGTAGATTCCATCTCAAGAAGCCACTTTTTTTCTCATCCATAAAAGAGAACTCTTCATATGTTAAAGTTTTATAATGAGATTTCAGCAATTCAGTCACATCTTCAGCCTTCACTTCTAATTCTTATTCTCTTGCCTTTTCCACCACATTTGCAGTTACTTCCTCCACTGAAGTCTTTCTTGAACCCCTTGAAGTCATCCTTGAGGGCTGGAATCAACTTCTTCCAAACTCCTCTTAATATTTTGACCTCCTCCCACAAATCATGAATGTTCTTAATAGCATCTAGAAGGGTGAGTCCTTTCCAGAAGGTTTTCAATTTACTTTGCTCAGACTCATCAGAGAAATCACCATCTATGGCAGCTATTGCTTACAAAATATATTTCTTAAGTACTAACACTTGAAAATTGAAATTACCCCTTGACCTATGGGCTGCAGAATGGATATTGTGTTAGCAGGAATGAAAAACAACATTATTTTCTTGTGCAACTGCATCATAGCTCTTGGATGACCAGGTGACTTGTCAATGAGCATTAATATTTTGAAAGGAATCTGTTTTTCTGAACAGTGGGTCTCAACAGTGTGCTTAAAATATTTGGTAAACTATGCTATAAGGAGATATACTGTCACACAGGCTTAGTTTTCCTATGTATACAGCATAGGCAGAGTAGATTTAGCATAATTCTTAAGAGATCTAGAATTTTTTGAATGGTAAATGAGCATTGGCTTCAACTTAAAGTCACCAGCTTCATTAACCCCTAATAAGAGAATCAACCTGTTCTTTGAAGCTTTGAAGCGAGGCATTCACTTCTCTTCTCTAAGTATAATAATAATAATAATAAAAAAGTCACAGATGGCATCTTCTCATATAAGACTGTTTTGTCTACATAGAAAATCTACTGTTTAGTATAGCCAGCTTCCTCAATGATCTTAGCTAGATCTTCTGGATAACTTGCTGCAGCTTCTACATTAGTACTTGCTGCTTCACCTTGCACTTTTATGTTATGAAGATGCCTTCTTTCCTTCAGCTTTATGAACCAACCTCTGCTAGCTTCCAACTATTCTTCTGCAGCTTCCTCACTTCTCTCTGCCTTCATAGAATTGAGATGGGTTGAGGACTTGCTCTGGATGAGGCTTTGGTTTAAGGAAATGTTGTAGCTGGCTTGATCTACCCAGATCACTAACATTTTTTTCCATATCAGCAAGAAGACTACTTTGCTTTCTCATCATTTTTGTATTCATTGGAGTCGTACATTAATTTCCTTTAAGAATTTTCTTT
Organism: Rhinopithecus bieti; assembly: GCF_001698545.2. Lineage (NCBI taxonomy): Eukaryota > Metazoa > Chordata > Mammalia > Primates > Cercopithecidae > Rhinopithecus > Rhinopithecus bieti. The sequence continues at coordinate 163,458 of NW_016826000.1, forward strand.
TGCATTCATAACTTGGCTAACCAGTGCTAGAGACCTAGTTTTGGGGACATATCAGCTTTTGACATGCCTTCCTCACCAAGGTTAATCATTTCTAGTTTTTGATTTAAACTGAAAGACATGTGACTCTTCCTTTCACTTGAGCATTTAGATGCCATTGTAGGGTTATTCATTGGCCTAATTCCAATATTGTTGTGTCTTAGGGAAAAGCAAAGCCTGAAATGAGGGAAAGAAATAGGGAAACAGCTAGTCAGGGAAGCAGCCAGAACACACCCTGGGCATTGTTCCTGGCACCCCAAACAATTGCAATAGTAGCATCGAAGATCATTGATCCCAGATCACAATAACAGATGTAATAAAAAATAAAAAAGATTGAAAGTTTTGAAAATTTTAGTAATTTTGGAATTACTATTATTTTATTAATAAAATGTGACACAGAGACACGAAGTGAATACATGTTGAAGAGATAGTGCCAACAGACTGCTTGGCACAGGGTTGTCACAAACCTCCAGTCTGTAAGAAACAAAATATCTGCAGAGCACAACAAAATGAGGTCTGCGTATATATATAGTATATGTGTAATGAGATATATACACATATGTATATGTATAGTATATAAACATGTTATATATAGTGCATGTTACATATATATATATACAGTGTGCACATATATTTTGTTTGATAAGTATTCCTGATGAGACAGAACACCAATCTTGTCTGTTTTTACCTGTGTGACTTTGAGCAAGTCATTTACCATTTCGAAGCCTCAGTTTTTTAGATCCCTAAAGTAATGAGGTGAAACCAAGTTATGTCTCACCTAACCGCCAACATCACTATGCTGGGTTCCTAAGATTAAGATTCTGATCATCCTAGTATAACTAATACTTATTGAGTACTAATACTTAATGTGTGCCAGACACTCATCTATGTATTTTACATATATGAAAACTTTTAGTCCTCATAAAAACTGCTAGAAGTGTAGTACAATTTTCCATTTCATAGGTGAGGAAATGAGGCAAGGAAAGTTTCAGGAACTTGCCTTAGGTTATACAGCTTGGAAGTGGCAGAGGTGATGTTTGAACTCAGGAATCTGTCTCTGGAGATCCTTTTTTTGGTAGATAGGTGCTCTCCCTGTTGGAGCCAGCTGTAGATAAATCTTGACATAGACCATGTTACTTCTACTTCACAGAGCATTTCCCTTCTTTTTTTTTTTTTTTTTTTTTTTTTTTTTTTTTATTGAGACGGAGTCTCGCTCTGTCACCCAGGCTGGAGTGCAGTGGCCGGATCTCAGCTCACTGCAAGCTCCGCCTCCCGGGTTCACGCCATTCTCCTGCCTCAGCCTCCCGAGTAGCTGGGACTACAGGCGCCGCCACCTCGCCCGGCTAGTTTTTTGTATTTTAGTAGAGACGGGGTTTCACCATATTAGCCAGGATGGTCTCGATCTCCTGACCTCGTGATCCGCCCGTCTCGGCCTCCCAAAGTGCTGGGATTACAGGCTTGAGCCACCGCGCCCGGCC
>NW_016826000.1:166665-183801 GCF_001698545.2 Rhinopithecus bieti
CAGGATGGTCTCGATCTCCTGACCTCGTGATCCGCCCGTCTCGGCCTCCCAAAGTGCTGGGATTACAGGCTTGAGCCACCGCGCCCGGCCCAGCATTTCCCTTCTTATCTCAAGTTTTTCACGTGTCTCAGGCCTGCCTCTTGTCTAGAGCTTGCCACTCTAAATGATTTTTATGTATGGAAGATATTCCCCATCCTACATTCCTAGCTTTGGGTGTCCACTTCTATTGGGATTTTGCTCTATGGTAAAAACTGATAAGCAGATTCAAAGTAAGGGCAAAACAACCTGTTTAATAGCATGTTTAATGGGGAAAGATATTTGGGAAAGAAAAAGAGTTTTCCTTGATTCTAAACTTTGAATATATGATTATTTTTGAATACTATATATGATATTTGAATATATTACATAGTGACTACCTATGTGATTAAGCATATGACTGACACAGTTCTGTGAACTCTTGACACACACAAGTAAATTAAAACTTCTTTTCATCTACCATTTTGCCACCAGTAGGATGAGAAAGGGATGCCAAATGTCTGCCTTTTTCAAACCAGTCTGAGTTTTCCATAGATGTTTTAAATTTTATTCTGTTTTTTTTTTTTTGGTATATAGTATTTAATGTCCTTGAACAACGAAGATCATGGTTTTACAAAATGTATTTTCTTAGAGTAATAATTATAAATAAAGACTAAAAATTTAAAATCCATTTGAAGTGATAATATGTTTTAAAATCCAAGGACACTTTTATTAAAGTTATCTTACTGAACTGAGCTCTAAGAGGGGTTATGACTTAAACAATTTTTTGATATGCTTTAAGTCCTTAAGCTTTGCTAATTGCAAGCTCACTGAAACACAGTACTAATTTTAAAAATCTTGCAAAAAAGTTTGATTCACACCATTCCTGGCTTGCCAAGTCTGTGGCTAGATAATCCTTTAGAGGCAATTTTGAACTATTTGAACAAGCCTACTTTGAGATCATGTACAAACAATTTATTTATGTGTGATTATACTGTCTGCACTATTTTCCACTTCTGTGTTCTTTATTTTTCCAGAGGATTATAGCAGATGTTTTAGACTTTGTGAGAAAGGTCAAGTTGTTCTCTCTATTGCCGTTAGTAAAAATACTTGTGAAAAGCTATTTGTTATACTATATTTAGATAGTTGCATTTATATACTCAAAAATCAAGTTTACTTTGGGATAGTTATAGATGAGGTAATGAAGGCATAAAAGTTGAAGTACCCCTTTAATACCATGTGCTCAGCTTCCATCTTAGCACTATTCATAGCCCTCAAGTTGCCCACCTCCTTGTCTAACTCTCAGCTACACAGGGAGGTCCTTGAGGCAGGCATTGTAAGTGCACATGACCGTATCCAGCATGATAAATGCAGGACCTAGAACACTTATCTAGTCCTTGCGAGTATTAAAAATTCAACAGGTCTTAAAACTTTGTGCAACAAGCAACGGCATGTTGATTAATGAGAAACCTAGTAATTATCCAATAACTTCAAGGTGTCCTCAATAGTATGCACCATCCTTCAAACGTAGCTTGTTAGTGTTGATACTTGTCTATCTCCACTACTAAATAATAACTTTTATCTTAATTTATTAACTCTTTTAAGGCAAGGTTCTCTTTATCTCTGCCTCACTAGTTCTTAGCACAGCGCCTACCACAGTGCCTGATTAATTGAAATAATTCATGAGGTAAAACAGAACAAGGATATATACTTCTATCAGCAAATTGCTAAAATCAAGCTTAACTTTTGCCTAATAGAATTATCTCTGATCAGCTGATTGTGGGTGGTAATTAGTATGCAGAGGTGTAATGACCAATGCTGCACCTTGTGATGTAGTTCAGGTCATTTTAAGGTAAGGTCCACACAAATTAAGGAATTCTTTGGCCTTGAAATAGCTAAGACATTGATTATTGGCCAATGGTTGTCGGTTATGTCCATAGAAATTTAACTAAATGTGAGGGGTTTTGTGAAATAACCTGGCATTTGTTACCATTCCTTCATCTTAGCATCATTGTAAATTCTAGTCCATAGATCATAGCTTAAAGTCTACTCGCTTTTAAGCAGGTAAATTCTCTAAGTTCTGTGGTTAGCCCAATGTTTATAATATAGTCACTGACAACCAGTGAAATAGCACAGATATCTTAGCATCTATTACTTGAATTTTTAGCAGATGCCCTAATCTTATTTAATTTCTAGTAAAGGACAACCTAGATTCCAAGCATTTCTTTCTGAGGACAATTATTCTTGATAAGTACTTCCAGAAGGACTTATCATTAAAGCTTTTAAGAGAAATAACCCAAAATGAGGGCATTGGTATGTAATATGGGATGAGATAGCTATTTATTTGTGGTCTCTCAGTATCATCCTATTACTCTTTTTTTCTGTTGTTACTAGCATGGCTCAGATTTTGAGTCTACATTTTGTATGCTGCCTTGCCAGCTGGCTATATTCTACTAATGGGGAATATTGTTAGGAAATTGGAAGGGTAGAAATTGAGAAAACTTCCTACTTTGGTCTTCAATGATGTGGCAGTTGTTGGCAGGTTGTGGACTTATATAGGAGTTTCTGTAGTAGCAGAAGATGTGAAATGATTCTGGACTCCAGTAGCCAAGACAGAAAAGCACCTTATCAGCAGTTCCTAGCTGGGTCCAGGTGGCCCATATTTGACGGATCTGGAACAGGCTGCAATAGCATCTCCAAAGTGGGGTAACAGGTGCAGGCTAGTGGATTCCAGCCTAGAAGTTTTGGAAGGCTCTATTTCACTTCTCCTTTTCTGTTTTTTTTTTCTTCTTTTTAACTTTTCTAAAAGGCAACAGTTTTACTATAATGTTTTCCCTCTGTTTGATATACTTAGAGTGAATCATGTTTTCTTGAGCAGTGTCCTTTTAGTTTTCTATTCATTAGACAAACCAAATACCAATGTGTACAAATATGTACTAAGACATGGGTATAAGCATGGCAAAATTTTTATGTTTGTTTCTGAGACTCAATCCCCTAACATGCTGTTGAGTCATACATCTTGTAAAAGTAAAACCCAGATACAACTATAGAATTTTTGTTCTCTCAATGACAAAATTTAATGTTTGTCACTGAATTTGTGAACTCTTGGAGAAATGGAACTATACGTCATTTATTTTTGTATTCCCAGATGTTGACTTAGTGGCACATTCATATTCTTTCCTCTTTCTGATCCATTCTCTGATTGTAACTGGTGCTGAACTTAAAGAATAAATCTGCCCCTATCACTTTCCTACTTGAAATCTTTCAAATTCTCCTTACAGCTGTTAGGATAAAATCCAAGTTCTCTTGTGTAGCCTACTGAGAGCTTTAAAATTTGGTCATTATTTACCTTTCCAAAATTATCTCTTGCCTCTTGATTTGACTCTTCAAGTTTTTGTCACCCTGGGAATCAATAACTTGCAGTTCTTCTAAAGTCTCACAGTATGTCTTACTTTTGGTTGTTGTCACATATGTGACCCCTTAAATCGGAAGGAACTCTTCTCTTCTTATTTCATCTTTGTTTTCCAAGAAAGCTCCTATTTGTGTCTGTCTCCAGCTTATATACTTTTTTTCTTTTTACTTTCCCATGTCCTCCAGCCTGACTTAGAAATCTTTCTGTATATATTTCCAATGAAGTCTTCACTGCCCTTTTTATAGCACTTAACACACTATGTTGCAATTGCCTGTTTAATTGCATCACAGTATGCTCATAGGAATTCTCTTATGCAGGGATAACAGGTAAATTCCTAAAGCTAAAGAAAATAGGTACCTCTGCATTCTAAAGAAGCTAGAAATCTGCTCCAAGCTTATCATGCTCTCCAAACTCTCCTGTAATCATTGACACCGTTCCCACTAACCTGTAGAAAGGGGGTGTCTAGACATTCCAGAGGAATTGTTTGAAACAGGAAAGTCAATGCGGTGTAGTGTGACATGGACCAGGAGGAAATGTTTTGGATTTTTGTCTCATATTTGGGAGAGAGAACAAAAGGGTAATATTTCTTTTTTAAAGTTAATCTTATGTGTTAATTTGGCTGGGCCGCAGTGCTCAGATATGTGGTCAAACATTCTAGATATTTCTGTGAGAGTGTTTTCTAATGACATTAAAATTAAATCAGTGAACTAGGAGTAAGCAGAATGCCCTCTTGAAGGCCTGAATAGAACAAAAGACTGACCTACCACAAGAAAAGGGAATTCTGCCAGCAGATGGCCTTTAGACAGAACCTTCATCCTCAGCTCTCCTACATCTCAGCCTGCTGACCCACCCTGCAGATTCTGGAATTGCCAAACTCTTATCACTGGCTCTGTTTTTCTGGAGAACCCTGACTAACACAGAGGGGAAGCAAGAGATTGAATGTAACCGCAGGCATAGGAGGCAGACACTTTCATTGTCTAAATGCCTGCTGAGCTTCATTTGTAAGCTTACCTCAAAAGCAACAGAGTAGAGCACAGTGAGGGAGTTCTTGGGAAAGGATGTCACGTGGTCCCTGGAAATTTGGGCTGTTAGTGAATAAAAGACCAATGCCTACTACTTCCCTGGAGGATTTTCAAGACAGACTGTTGATTGGAACAGCCAGCTATGGTAAGAGGAGAAAACAGGGCAGCAGTGTTGTGACATAAAGTCCTTCCATTTGGTTAGCAAGGATGCCATTATTGATGGGTGATAATATACATTTCCTGTATTGCCACGTGGAGAATCTTACTCAAGCTTTGTTGTTCAGAGTTTTAATTGGGGGCTCCATGGTTGATTGCCCATAGTCTCCAGTCTCTCTGGAGGTAAACGCTGCATGACCCAAAGTCCTTCTCATAAATCACACTGTTAAACTGTGTGGTAGTTGAGGCCCCCACATAACAAAGATACTCTTCCCTGAGATCATTACCCACGTGAAACAAAGGCCAGGCCTCTCTTCAAGTAAGGTTAAATTATTTGTTACTGCATGGGAATTTTGATTTAAAACTTTTTGGTCACTTAGAGGTATTGGGAAATGATGTATCTACTTGAGAATTCTTGGGGGTGTTAATGGAAGCAGTGTAGATAGACTGTGTTTGAATGAAGACTTTCCTTGAGAGCAGTTTTTCTATCTAATTCAGACTTAACAAACCAGTTATTCATGTATGTCTTCCCAACTAGACGTGAGTTCTGTGAAAATGGGAATGGTATCTTTCTTGTTTCCATGACCCAGCACAGAGACTAGCACTAATAGAGCCTGAAGAAATATTTGTCTACTGAATGGAGAAAGATTTATCACAAAACACTGAGCAGATTGCCACTTCAGAGCTGTACTGTTATGATATATGTGTTCCTGATGTTCATGATAGACTCATAAAAGGTCAAAGCCTCAATCATAAGTCATCAGCATTAGCCTACATAGAATGAAGAGAAAGGCCTTGGTGTGAAGTGGTCCATTAGCCTTCTAAAGTAGCTGAAAGATTTAGGAATTACTGTTAAGAGACAACAACTACTTTTAAGACTCAAGTGTAGCCTTTGTATCTTCCTTTTTAAAGAATGATTTATGACCAGAGCCAAGTAGTTAATAACGTGAAATTCAGTTCCTAGAGGCTTCACTGCATGGTTATTAACACTCTGGAAGGATTCTTTCATGATAGTTATAACCTAGTATATGTGTTGGGTGTGTCATGACAAATACGTTTCAAATGTGTATAAAGAGTTCATCATTTGGTTTAATAGTGACGTATTATGACAGATTGCGAAGTTTGAACAAAGAAGATATTTTATGTCTAAGATTCATGAATAATGCCTTTTATTTTAAATAAACTTTTGATTTTAGAATAATTTTAGGTTTATAGAAATGTTGTGAAGACTGCACATATGTCTTATATACCCCACACTTAATTTTCCTTATTCTTAACAGATTAGTATGGTACATTTCCCAAAATTAATGAACCAATATTAATACATTAGTATTACTTAAAGCCCATACTTTATTCAGATTTCTTAGTGTTTAATGTTCTTTTTCACTTTCAGGATCCTATCCAAGATACCACATTATCACATTATGTCTCTTTAGGCTCCACTTGGCTGTGACAGTTTTTTTCAGATTTTCTTTTTTGTTTATGGCCTTGGCAGTTCTAAAGAGTAGAATTCAGTTATTTTGTAGAATATACCTCAGTTGGGATTTGTCTGACATGTTCTTATTATTTAATGAGAATGTGCATTTTTGGAAAAAAGACTACAAAGGTAAAGTGCTATTTTTATCACATCATTTTAAGGGTACATGCTATCAGCATCGCTTATAATCCTGGATATTGACCTTGAACATCTGGCTGAGGTAGTGCTTGCTAGGTTTCTCCATGGTAAAGTTACCCCCCTTTCTTTGCCATGCTGTCCCTTTTGGAAGAAAATTACTATGAAGAATTATGCTAACTTCTTTGAAGGTATAGTATCTACATAAATCATTTTTTATTCTTCTGGATGGGAGATTTATCTTTTTGTCCTCCATTTATTTTTTTATTTAATCACTTGTGAATATCACTATAAACTCATGGTATTTATAATATACTCTAAATCATTTTCCAATACAGTTTTGTTACATTGCTCAAATTGTTCCAGCTTTAGCCATTGGGAGTTGGTTCAGTTGGCTTTTATGTCCCTTTGACATAACACTATTATGTTTTTGCTGTTGTTGTTGTTGAACACTTCCTTAATTCCTGTCATTATAAGAAGTTTCAGGCTCAACTTACATATTTCCTGTTCCAGTTCTGGAATTAGCTGTTTCCTCAAGAAGCTCTGGTTCCTTTTATTGGAGAATGGTGTTAGAAATCAAATCTTTCTGCTAGAGATGCTCATTGCTACCGGAGTGTCATTGCTCCTAGGCCCCTCGTCTGACAGAGCAAGGAAATATATGTGTGCACACTAACTTCTGAATATACAAATATATATAAATATTTATACATCCATCTGTATCTATATGAAGCTAAATATGAGTATATTATGTCTTCAACTCTAATTCATTACATACATCATTCCAGCCTTCTCCCTTTGTTTGCTGTAATATACAACAACATGTTGTAAAAAACATAACTTCTACATTCCACCTGTTCTCTTGATTGTCTAATTCTAGTATAGTAGTTTCAGAATTGTTAACCTGAATTCCCATGGAAGACAAAGTTATCAATGACATCATGGTCTTATGTACAATTCCTTTTGCCTTTAGTCTTACAGTATCCATGCTTTTCTAAAGTTAAATGGGTCAGCACCTCTTTTCCCTATTGCCTTCAATGATATTTTATACAATTGTAATAATAGTATTAGATCCTTTTGTTATAGTATATCCTGGAATTCCACAAACTTCTAAATGAACATTGCTTCAGTTGTATATATTAGGGTTCATACTTTGTGCCATAAATTGCTATGTTTGACAAATGCATATTGTCATGTATCCACCACTGCAGTAGCACACGGAATAGTTTTACTGCCCCCAGAAATTTCATGTACTTCACCTATTCAACCTTCCTCTACCTTAGTCCATTTCTATTTACCATTTCTATAGTTTTGCCTTTTCAAGATTGTCATATAAAGGGAATCGTACAATATGTAGCCTTTTCAGATGGGCTTCATTTTCAGTAATATATATTTAAGAGTACAATTGGTCCTCCATATTCAGGGGTTCCCATCAGTGGATTCAATTGACTGGAGTGGAAAATAATTGGGAAATAAATTTTCTTTGTACTGAACATGTACAGATCTTTTTTCCCTGGTCGTTATTCCCTAAACAATACAGTATATCAGCTATTTACATAGAAGTTATATTGTATTATATTGATATGGTGTTAGTATTATAAATAGTCTAGAGATGATTTAAAATATCCAGGAAAATGAGCATAGGTTATATCCAAATACTATGCCATTTTATATAAGATACTTGAGCATCTGTGGATTTTGGTATCTACAAGAAGTCCTGGAACAAATCCCCTATGGATAAAGACAGACAACTGTAGTCACTTTTTATATATTTTATTACACAAAATGGATGTTTCTGGATTTATTTCCATCTCTAGGAATAAATTCTATGTTGGGAGAAGTAAACAAGCTCAAGGAAATGTAAAGCACTGAGAAATCCAGCCTTTGCTGAATATCTTCTTTGTCCTTTCAAATCTACTTTCTGTCTTTTTAAACCGGATTTCAATTCTGGAAGGCTAATTTATATAGAGCTCATGATGAATTCCTTTGCCCTTTGATCTTGGGTAGATTAGGCCAATGAGCAGTCCTGCAGAAAACAGGAGGGAAGGTGGAGAGTGAGGTCATGCTTTTACTATCTTTGCTCTCTTCCTGCATGGTGTCCTGGTTACTGACTTATGGGGGACAGTTCTTCTCATTGGGCCTCTCCACATAATTTCTCATTTTGGTTCTGGTAAGCATTCCATCCCCTTTCCTTTTGGGGCCTAATGGTGCTTACACGGTAGTGCATGATCCTTTCTGGTTTTCCTAATCATGCCCACCATTTTGTAAACAAATCCTTTATTAAACCTTCTTTGATTTATCCTACTGTGAGTGTACTTATGTTTCCCATTGTGGTTCTGTTACATAACCCAATGCAGACTTTGTTTCTTGAACATTCAGACTTCATGTTATAAAACAGATACCTCTTGAAAAAATGGAGGAAGATACTCTTTGTGATGGTTAATATTGAGTATCAACTTAATTGGGTTGAAGGATGTTGTTTCTGGGTGTGTCTGTGAGGGTGTTGCCAAAAAGATTAACATTTGAGTCAGTGGACTGGTAGAGGCAGGCCCACCCTCAATCTTGGTGGGCACCATCTAATTAGGTGTCACTGGGGCTAGGAGAAAAAGCAGACACAGGAACATGTAAGGACTAGACTGGTGAGTCTCCCCGTCTTCATCTTTCTGCCATACTGGATGCTTTCTGCCCTCCAACTCGGACTCCAAGTTCTTCAGCTTTTGGACTCTTGAACTTACACCAGTGGTTTGCCAGGGGCTTTTGGGCCTTTGAACTCAGACTGAAGGCTGCACTGTTGGCTCCCCTGATATTGAGGCTTTGGGGCTTGATCTGTCTTCCCTTTCCCTTGCTCCTCAGATTGCAGATGGCCTACTGTGGGATTTTCCTTGTGATCATGTGAGTCAATACTCCTTAATAAACTTCCTTTCATATATACATCTCTTCTATTAGTCCTGTCCCTCTGGAGAGCCCTAATACACCTAGTTTCACCCCCAGCATCTATCATCTATTCATGTACCAAACTCCCTACTGTTTATACTTAGAGATCCAGGATCAGGATTCTCTCCTCTGAAGGGTATTAATTTAAGAGAGAGGCTAGAATATTAGTTCCAATCTTAGGCTTTGTCCTTGTAGCACCTTAGTAAGGTTAGTTACTGGTTGTTTTCTGTCATTGTCTTGTTTTTTATTAAGAGAAAGTTTCTTTGTGTGTCAGGGATCCTATACTTCCTCAAGCCTGCATATTGTAAATAGCTGATTGTAAATATAAATTCTTGTCTAGTTAATAGCTTTGAATTATAAAAGTCTTTTAAATGTCAAAAGTAAAGTATCTAGCTTGTTTTCTCTGCCTTAAGATTTTGTATGCTTGAATTAATCTTTGTATAAGGAGTAAGGAAAGGAAAGGATCCATTTCAGGCTTTTCTACAAGATGGGCTAGCCAATTTTCCCCAGCCACCATTTATTAAATAGGGAATTCTTTCGCCCGTTTCTTGTTCTCTCTCAGGTTTGTCCAAAGATCAGATGGCTGTAGATGTGTTGGCATTATTTTCTGAGACTCTGTTCTGTTCCATTGGTCTATATCTGTGTTTTGGTACCAGTACCATCTGTTTTGTTACTGTAGCCTTGTAGCGTTAGTTTTGAAAAGTCAGCCCGGCGGTAGCGTGACGGCCTTCAGCTATTGTCCTTTTGACTTAGGATGTTCTTGGCAGAATGCGGGCTCTTTTTTGCGCTCTCATATGAACTTAAAAGCGAGTTTTTGGGTGAAACTCAGTGGTAGCTTGATGGGGGATGGTGGTGTGAATCTATAAATAGACGCTTTGGGGAGTATGGCCCATTTTCACCGATATTGATCATTCCGTAGTCCATGAGGCATGGTATGGTTCTTCCATTTGTTTGTGTCCTCTGTTGATTTCACTGAGCAGTTCGTTTGTTAAGTTCCGCTGTGAAGAGGTCCGTTGACATCCCTTGTTAAGTTGGATTCCGTAGGTATTTGATTCTCTTGAAGCATTGTGAATGGATAGTTCATTCGATGCCGCTCTCTCGGGCTCGCTCAGTTTCCTGCTCTCGCTCTCTGGTGTATGTGATCTGTGGATTTTTGCATATTAATCTTTGCTATCCTGAGACTTTGCTGAAGGTTTGCTTATACAGCTTAAGGAGATTTTGGGCCTGACGACAATCGGGGTTCTCTAAATTATACAATATGGTGCACGTCCTGCAAAACAGGCGCCGAATTGTTGACTTTCTTCTTTTCCTAACTGAATACCCTTGATTTCTCTTCTCTTGCCTGATTGCCCCTAGCACAGAACTCCAACACTATGTTGATAAGGAGTGGTGAGAGAGGGCATCCCTGAGACCTTAAATTTACGACCTAGATACCATAAAAGACACCCTAGAAGAAAACCGTAGGTAGTACCATTCAGGACCCATAGGCCATGGGCAAGGACGATTCATGTCTAAAAAACACCAAACAGGCAACGTCCGTAGCAAAAGCCAAAATTGACCAAATGATCTAATTAAACTAAGAGCTTCTGGCACAGCAAAAGGAAACATAACCATCAGAGGTGAACAGACAACCTACAGAATGGGAGAAAATTTGTGCAATCTACTCATCTGACAAAGGGCTAATTCATCCAGAATCTACAATAGGAACTCACAAACAAAGATACAGAAAAAAACCGAACCCCATCAAACATGGGCAAAAGGGATACGAAAAGACATTTTCTCAAAAGAAGGAACATTCATTACAGCCAACAGACACATGAAAAAAAATGCTCATCATCACTGCACCGCAATCAGAGAAATGCAAATCAGAAACCACAATGAAGAACCATCTCACACCAGTTAGAATGGGCATCATTCAAAAGTCAGGAGGAAACAACAGGCGTGTGTTGGAGAGGACTGTGAGAGAAATAGGAACACTGTTTACACTGTTGGTGGGATTGTAAACTAGTTCAGAGCCATTATGGAAAGCAGGTATGGTGATTCCTCAAGGGACTCTAGGAACTAGAAGTACCATATGACCCAGCCATCCCACTACGCTGGGTATATACCCAAAGGATTATAAATCATTGGCTGCTATAAAACACATGCACAGCGGTATGTTTATTGCGGCACTATTCGACAATAGCAGAAGACTTGGAATCAAACCCAAATGTCCATCTTGGTGACAGACTGGATTAAGAAAAGTGTGGCAACATAATACACATGAATACTATGCAGCCTTTAAAAAAGGTGATGAGTTTGTTGTTTGGTTTTCTCTTCTTAGCAAACTATCACAAGAAGAGAAAACCAAACACTGCATGTTCTCACTCATAGGTGGGAACTGACCAATGAGATCACTTGGACTCGGGAAGGGGAACTTCACACACTGGAGCCTATCATGGGAGGGGGGAGGGGGGAGGGATTGCATTGGGAGTTATACCTGATATAAATGATGAATTGATGGGTGCTGACGTATTGATGGGTGCAGAACACCAACATGGCACAAGTATACATATGTAACAAACCTACATGTTATGCACATGTACCCTAGAACTTAAAGTATAATAATAATAATAAAAGATTTTGTATGCTGTCTTTCTGGGCAGGGAAGGCAAACCCATATCCAAAGTTTATATTAATTCTAATAAAGTCAATCACTGTTTGCTCCCAGGTAGGAGAGGCTCAATTATGTCACCACTGAGAGGTGACTCACTAGTCTCTTCTGAAAATATCAAGGTCTCAGATATTCTTCTCCTGTTGGAAAGTTGGTTAGTAGCAATATTTCAGCAAGAGTTTGTGGGGAGGAACCAGTGCTGTTGGGCCTATGCGTAGCTTCAGTCTCTTCCACCATGATCCCTCTGTTCTACTCATGTGGGCCTCTCCACATAATTTCTCATTTTAGTTCTGGTAAGCATTCTATCCCCTTTTCTTTTGGGGCCTAATGGTGGTTACGGGGTAGTGCATGCTCCTTTCTGGTTTCCCTAAATCATGCCCACCATTTTGTAAACCAATCCTTTATTAAACCTTCTTTGATTTATCCTACTGTGAGTGTACTTATGTTTCCCATTGTGGTTCTGATACATAACCCAATGCAGACTTTGTTTCTTGAACATTCAGACCTCATGTTATCCATAATTTAAACACAAAAGTGGCTGGAAACTGTACCACTGGAGAGGACATCACGCTCGCTTTGTTGAGGAGAGCTTCCCTTACAATTAATACTTTCTATATGGAATTACTATGAGACACAAAGATTGGCATATGTTGTGCTCATTTCCTTTATATGGATCATGCAATCTTTTCCCATGATTTTTAGCCTTATTTTTTAATACCTGGGTAAGTGGCTAAGCCATTCACCACTGCCCAGGATTCAGTATATAATAATACCTGTGGCTATTTTTCTCTCTCCATTTGAAATGAATATCAAATATCCCCATTTGAAATGAATGTCTGACTTGCAACTCTGTCCACAGAGATTCTTATTTTTTACTCCACTGACTCTCTATATAGATAGCATCCTTGTATTCCAAGAATATCTCTAGTATAATAATGGGCTTTACTAGGCTGTATGTCCTGAATCATGGCAGTTTGCTCTGGCTGAAGAGCCCTTTATTACTGTGGACCCCACTTGAATTTTTTAGCATTCAATTTTCACTATATAAATGGTTAGAACAATTGTCTCTCCAAAATCCAATGATGCCTACACAGCATTATGGCTCTTTCCAAGTAATAGGAAGTTTGAAGTATATTAACTTACCTTTTACTTTAGATGTACTATCCTAATATGGACTTGGAATTCTGAAAATTTAACTAGTTGGTAGACATCTGCAGGATTTTGGGATTGATTTTCTGCTCTTCAGCATGCATGTGTCGTATTACGAAGGTTCTGTTGACCTGGTGTCAACATAGCATAGTTTGTGGAATTAGAAGACAATCAAAGGGCTGGGCACTGTGGGTCACGCCTGTAATCCCAGCACTTTGGGAGGCTGAGGCGGGCGGATCATGAGGTCAGGAGATCGAGATCATCCTGGCTAACATGCTGAAATCCCATCTCTACTAAAAAATACAAAAAATTATCCGAGCATGGTGGCATGCACCTCTAGTTCCAGCTACTCAGGAGGCTGAGGTAGGGGAACCACTTGAACCCGGGAGGTGGAGGTTGCAGTGAGCCGAGATCGCACCACTGCACTCCAGCCTGGTGACAGAGCAAGACTCCATCTCAAATAAATAAATAAAGACAATCAAAGGTCCTATAGACAATATTATGACAAGGAATAGAAGAGGTAACATAGCCCTGAGACATTTCTGTGACTGTGTACTGCTGTGCTTACCATGTAAAGGTATGTTTACTTCAATCCTCCCTGATGCTGTACTTCAGGCAAATGAGATTGACCACATTAATGTCACCTTACCAAGTGCCAGATACCTTAGTGATATACTTCATTAAAGACCTGCACCTGGAATGGCAGCTATGGTTGGGGTTGCCAACCAGTTAAATGTATAATAAATAGTTCATCATTATATACTATGCTCCATATTTTCCTTTGCAGGAGCCTCATAGGTTGATCGAACAGGGTACCATCACTCTGCATCCTCAAAACTTAGAGTATGGCACTAATTTCTGCATGAGGTATTATTTCTAATTTACCATCTCGGTATTGGAGGTGATTTTCAGGAATTTCAGCTTGGCTTTTCCTACTGTAATGGTTGCTGCTCTACAAATATAAAAGCCAATGTATGGGTTTTGTCTGCTTCTAAGTACTACGTCACTCTCAAATATATATCCAGTGACTTGTAAATATCTTCAGGGTGTATTTAAGTGTCCACTGTGCTCTATTTGTATCAGACTTGGACTAAAATCTAATTTCCCCCCAGGTCTCCATAAACTCCCACTCATCCCAAGACAATGTGGGCATTTTGGATCTCCTGGTATTAGTGTCACCTCAGACCTGGAATTTAGCCCTCTTTGTAATATTGGATATTCTTTCTTCTCCAGTGCATTATTATCATGTCAAATGGGAGGATCAAAAGAATAGATTTGTAATTACATTGCAGGGGTCTTCCTCAAGGCAAACAGGCCTTCTCTTTAACTAACAGGTTCTACAAATTGACTTAGATCTGAAACTGGTTGAGGGAATGCCATTGTCAATTTTGGTGGTCTATATGAGCCATGTGATCACCAGCTCTTGATATTTGTGCTCATATAAATTGAGCAATACCATAACAAGCTGTCAATCTATGTTTCCTCTGGAGCACCAAGATATATTAGCTGCCACTACAGATAACTTAGATCAAGATATTCTGATTGTCACTCTAGCCTTATTACAATTTGATAATTATGTTCACTTTGCCTCAAATGGTTAAGTGCTGCCTCACTGCCATTTAGGAATCTTACCATTTCTCCTAATTGTAGATGACCCTATTTCCATGTCAGCGTTTCCTGCTTAACACTACCCTGCAGGGGACAGCTACCACTAAAGAGTCCACTGCTTCTCTCACCTGTTAATTCCTTATTACCTAGTTCAAAACAAGTGTTCTCTGTGTCATCTTGGAGTATATAGTGCAGTGGTATGTTTTTCAGTTCTTGCATAATATATCCATCTTAACAATTCCTCTAAAAATATGGGACTCCCAATTAACTTTGCATTTCAGATAAATGAGAATTTTTAAACAGTATAAGCTATGTTTCAAATATTGCTTGAGACACACTTATACTAAGAAATTATTTGTTGTTTGTGCTAAATTCAAATTTCAGTGGAGTCCTGCATTTTAACTGGCAACCTCATCACAGAACGGCACCTCCTGTCACATTTATCACCAGAGACAACCATTTAGATCTCTGTTACCTGATGGCATTTGAGAAATAGCCATTCTTCCTATAACTTATTCTTATTGTGATGTTGCCTTTCTATCTCCTTGGGGTAAGATTATCCTTGGGTGACCTTACATCTTGTTTTGTGTGGGACAGTCTGATTTTATTTCTGTTGTCTTGACATAATTGCTAACAACCCTTTCACTTTCAGAAGTGTCTCGGTTTAGATGACAAATTATATGGTTACTGATGCCTCGTTCCATCTTTGATATTCTCCCAACCCTACTAGTAAGTAAGTTTTCAGTTTTTTTTTTTTTCTCATAGCCACACTCTAATCTCCAGGAGATGCCAACATTTTGACTAACCCTTATTTCACTCCCATGAAGCACTGGGTCACACTATGCTGCTGAAGCTAATGTAGACACACATAAAAATGGCTCCTGAAAAAACAATATTAGTGACAGTAACTTCCTGTACTTGTTACCCTGTGTAAATAGAGAGACTGAGCCAATATTATTAAATTCAGTAAATATAAGTGATTAATAGATAAATCAGGTGAAAAATATGCAAGTGCCAGTTGTTTGAAAGTGGGTAATTTATACTTTAAAAAAACATAGTGAGGATGATGTCTATATATGATACATAGGAACCATTAATTAAACTGCAATTTTTGAGTGTGCAGAAGTAAAATAATTTTTTATATTGCCTAAGGTCATAATTTCCATTTCATAGTGTCTGTCAAACACAATTCTTGTACCAAATAAAATTACTCAATAAGGTTGCAGCTTTTGGGTGTGAAATGTCAAATTACTTGAATGACTGATTTTCACCTTGATTCATCCATTTATGTTTTGTATTTAGCTGTGTGTATGTTTGGGAGGGGTCTTAAGTACATAGCCTTTATATGATCACCCATAACAATATAGGATCAGTGGTCTCCTGAGTCAAAACCACTTATTCTTTCCTTTATAAGCATCACATAAATATAGGCAGGTCCCTTCAGAAACCAAAATAACTGTCTCTAACTTTTAATAAAATAAACAAGGACACGGTAGTAAAAGATTTTTTAAAAACATACATTGATTTTATGTAAGCTAAAATATGAAGTGTTCAAAACAGAAGGAAAAGAGCATTTATCAGTAAGAATTAACATTGTAAGAATGTTTATTTCAAAGTGTGTCTTTAACTTAAAGATTAAAAGTTATTTAGAATTTACTAGAGGAAAACAAATGTCATTTTATTTTCTTTATGTTAACTTATCTAAGACAAATAAATATAATGCATTATTACATATTAGCAACCATGATTGGATTTTATTTTTAGATAGTAAAATAATATGTTGTCTTATTAAATTTAGATCAAAGGCTCTTTGGGAAAGCTTGAGATATTGCTGCTAATTTCATCAGTATTTTAATGGCCTCCAAGGTAAATTGTGAATGTTTTATGAATATTTAGAAGTAATGTAGATATTCCAAAGAGGAAAATGGAAATAAAAGAAAACGTGTAATGTCATAATACTTCATTAGTGTGGAGAAGACATTGGCAAGAAAATTCCAGGTCAACTTAAAATGGTCTTATGGGGAGCAGACATTTTAATGACCATCACAAGAGGGTTGTCCTGTCCCAAACCAAAGCCTGTGTTGGATTCTATAAATAGATTAGAAAGCAAATAGCCTTTTGGTTTACTGTAAAATGAGGATGTGTGAAAATGTTTCTTTGCAAATTTGCTTTTGATAATCAGGAGATAGCATGCATAATTTACTAAAAGAAAATGTATAAATATTTAAGTAACATAATCAGAAATACAATCCTGTTGTTTTTCTTACATGGAATAAAATATTTATTCCAATTAAATTATCTGGATCAAGAGTTGACCAACTAGGCCTGCAGGTCGAATCTGACAGCCACCTGTTTTTGCAAATAGTTTTCTTGGAAAAAACCTCGCACATTCATCTAGGTATTGTCTGTGGTTGCATCTGTGGTACAGTGTCAGTTGAGTACTAGTGACAGACCGTATGGCCTGCAAAGCCTAAAATATTTATTTTATGGTCTTTACAGAAAAAAATTGTCAATATCTAACTAGATGGTTGTTTTATTTTTTATTTATTTATTTATTTTATTTATTTATTTTTTCTTT
>NW_016826000.1:187523-223258 GCF_001698545.2 Rhinopithecus bieti
GATTGCTTGAGGTCCACTCCAGACCCTGTTTTCCTGGGTATCAGCAGCAGAGTTTGCAGAAGATAGAATATTGCTGAACAGCGAGTGTACCTGTCTGATTCTTACTTTGGAAGCTTCCTCTCATGGGTGTACTCCACCCTGTGAGGTGTGGGGTGTCAGACTGCCCCTAGTGGGGGATGTCTCCCAGTCATGCTACTCAGGGGTCAGTGACCCACTTGAGCAGGCAGTCTGTCCATTCTCAGATCTCAACCTCTGTGTTGGGAGATCCACTGCTCTCTTCAAAGCTGTCAGACAGTGTTGTTCGCGTCTGTTCAGGCCTCTCCTGCTTCCCCTGTTGTTTTTTTAGCTGAGCCCTGCCCCTAGAGGTGGAG
This sequence comes from Rhinopithecus bieti, assembly GCF_001698545.2. NCBI lineage: Eukaryota > Metazoa > Chordata > Mammalia > Primates > Cercopithecidae > Rhinopithecus > Rhinopithecus bieti. The sequence goes on from NW_016826000.1 coordinate 187,895, forward strand.
TCTATAGAGACAGGCAGGTTTCCTTGAGCTGCTGTGAGCTCCACTCAGTTCGAGCTTCCCAGCGGCTTTATTTACCTACTTAAGCCTCAGCAATGGCGGGCGCCCCTCCCCCAGCCTCGCTGCTGCCTGGCGGTTAGATCGCGGCAGACTGCTGTGTTAACAATGAGGGAGGCTCCGTGGGCATGGGACCCTCCCGGCCAGGTGAGGGATATATTCTTCTGGTGTGCCCGTTTGCTTAAATCGCAATATTGGGGTGGGAGTTACCCGATTTTCCAGGTGTTGTGTGTCTCAGTTCCCCTGGCTAGGAAAAGGGATTCCCTTCCACCTTGCACTTTCCAGGTGAGGCGATGCCTCGCCCTGCTTCAGCTCTCGCTGGTCAGGCTGCAGCAGCTGACCAGCACTGATTGTCCGGCACTCCCTAGTGAGATGACCCCAGTACCTCAGTTGAAAATGCAGAAATCACCAGTCTTCTGTGTTGCTCACGCTGGGTGTTGGAGACTGGAGCTGTTCCTATTCGGCCATCTTGCTCCGCCCTCCGATGGTTGTTTTAATTATTCAATTCTCTAGACATAATTCTCCTACCAACCGTCAGTGTAACTGAGTTATGAGAATATTAATTACCATCAAATTTTATGGCATTGCTGTAACATTTTATTTATTTAGATGTTTGTATGTATTAATTTATGAAAATGCTTATTAAGGACCTGGAGTATTCACTTTACAAGATATAGTGAATTCAAAGATTTGAACAATCTGGTCCTTGACTTTAAGATCTCATGAGATACTAGCAGGGGACTGTCTCAGGCTGCAATTTAGACATATCATTGCAATATGTGTGTTTATTCATTTATCAGATGTTTCAGAGCAAGTGCAAATTATTAGGTGCTGATGCATATGCTTATATGGTGAAAATAGATATACTCCTTGTTCTCATTAAATTTATGAAATAGCTAAGTCAAAAGGGAAGAATAAATACTTACAAATTGTGACAAATACTATGAAAGAAGTGAATAAATTTCAGTGGTGGAGATTAATGCCAAAGGACAGTTTTTCACAGCATAGTTAAGGGAAAGCCTCATTGAGAAGGTATTTCAGTTATTTGTTGCCACATACGAGCCATCTTATAACTTGGTAGCTTAAAATAACCATAATTCTTTATTTTCTTCACAAGTCTGCAAATTTGACAGGGCTTGGCAAGGGCAGATCCTCTCTACTCCACCTAAAATGGCTCTATGGGCTGGAGAATCCTCTTACATATTGGCTTACTCACATGGCTGGCCAGGTTGATTTAGTGGTCACCTGGGAGCTTGGCCATAGTTGTGGCTTGGACATTGGGGTCTCTCCAGGTGAGCTTCTTCAGGCTACTTGCAGTTCCTCACAGCATGGTGGCTGGGTTGCAAAAGTGAGTGATCCAAGTGAAGTAGGCAGAACCTGTATTGCTTTTTAGGATCCAGCCTCAGAAATTGCATAGTATCATCATTTACTTTGTAGTAATTAGTCCATCTAGATTTAAGGGGAAAGAAAATAGACCCCTTTACCTCTTGATGGGAGGAATCTCAAAGTCTTATTGAAAGAAGACCATATTATTAGGATATAGTGCTATAGCTGTCTTCGTAAAGTACATTTTGCCACAAAATGCAATAATTTATACAATTATACTAAGGCCTGAAGGATAAGAAGTCAGATCTGCCGATAATGTGAAGAATATTTTTCTAAACAGGCTAACATCAAATGTGAAAACACTGCAGCAAGAAAGAGATTGGCATGTTTGAGAAACCTGGAGGAGACCAGTGCAGTCAGCAAGGGGAAAATTGATTAATGTTTAGTTTGCAGAGCTGGGAAGTATGTGATCACACTGGGCCCTTTAGGGCAAGGCATTGCTTTCAAATTTTATTCTCTAAGCATTATAAGAAGCTTTTGAAATGTTTAATGCATGATAGGAATATAATTTAATTTATATTTCTAAAGATCATCCTGACTTCAGTGTGGAGAATGGAAGGAGGGGTTCAAAGTTAGGGGCTTTAGGGGCAGAGAGATCACTTAGAAGGCTATTGCAGTAATTCCAGTGAGTCATGATTTTGTCTTAAAACAGAGTAATTGTGGAAATGAATATAGAGAAAATGATTTGAATAGAGAAAAGTTTAGCAGTAGAATGTGTATGTGTTGTTACTAAACGGATAAAGGAGTAAAGTATAGGGAATGCGGAAGAACCAAGAATCATTTCTAGTTTTTAGGAATGAGCAACTAAACGGGTACTTGTATCATTTGTGTAGAAGGAAAACCCTAGAACAGGAACACATTTCTGGTGAGTTTAATCAAGGGTTCTGTTTTGGGCATTGTATATTTGAGATATCTCTGATATTGTCGACAGAGTTGTTGGTTTGGCTTGGAGACACAGATTTGGAAGTCATCATCATACACATGGGATATGTGCTCTTATGGTATGGGAACTTATGAGATCATCTCAGGAGAGAATACAGAGAGAGGAGAGAAGAGAGCCAGAGCCAAATTCTTTGTAAGGCAGTATTTGGATACTGTTAGGAAAAGAGAAATGCCTGAAAGAGAAAGAGAAGTCAGGGAAGTTTGGAGATACCTTAGGACATGGTGAGAAAAGAGAAACCAAGAGGTTGGAGAGTTTCAAAATCCAGAAGACCTTCTGGGCAATCTTGTAAGATAAGAATGTGATATGTGAATCCTTCAGGTTCAGCAATTTGGAGATATTTGGCTAGAAGCCAATTTGGAGGGGGGAGGAGTGTGGTATGAAGAGAGGAGGATTGTGCATGTATAAGATGTGATAGGTGCTGTGTGGCTGTGCAGCAGAACATGAGGAAGGCTTCACAATTCATGGAAGGCTGCACAGAAGAGATGGCAGAACTGCTTCATGTAAGTAAAATGGTCTACTAATCAAAGAAATACAAATTAAATCACAATAAGATGACATCTTACACCAGTCATAATGGCTGTAATAAAAGACAAAAAAAAAAAAACAAACAACAAAAAAAACAAACAAACAAAAAAACAGATACTGGAGAGGATGTGGGGAAAAGGGAACCCTTATATACTGTTGGTGGGAATGTAAATTACCAAAACCTTTATGGCAAACAGGATGGAGATTTTCTCAAAGAACTAAAAATAGAGCAATCTTTCAATCCAGCAATCCCACTACTGGGTATCTACCCAAAGGAAAATAAATCTTTATATCAAAAAGATACCTCACTTATATGTTTATTGCAGCGTTATTCACAATAACAAAGACATGAAATCAACCAAAGTGTCCATCAATTGATGACTGGATAACAAAAATAGTGTGTGCGTGTGTATATATATATATACACATACATGCACACACATATATAAACATGTGAATACAACTCAGCCATCAAAAATAATGAAATCATGTATTTTGCAGCAATATAGATAGGACTGGAGGCCATTATCTTATGTGAAACAACTCACACAGAAAGACAAATACCACATGTTCTTACTTATAAGTAAGAGTTAAATAATGTGTATACATGGAAGCAGACTGTGAAAGAATGGACAATGAAGACTCAGAGGGGTGAGAGGGTGGGAGGGGCTGAGGAATGAGAACTGTTTTATAGATACAATGTACATTATTCAGGTAATGGAAACAGGAATAGCCCAGATTTCACCACTACACAATGTATCCATTTAACAGAAATCCATTTATACAAATTTTAAAAAATGGTCTAGTTTGCTGATTCATAGTCTGAAATATATTCATTTAAAACATTTTTAATGGGAACACAAAGTATTCCCATTCCAACACAGAGTATACAGTATAACGCAAATTTTGTTCATAAAGACTGCTTCTATCTTGTCTTTGCCATGTTTGGTTCTTAAGGTTAACTCTTATTTTAAATGGCTTTAAATGCCTATGCTTTAGGTTTTCTGTGTGTGTGCACACGTGTGACAGAGAGGGGTGGGAAGAGAGAGCCAGTCGTCAAATGAAGGTTTGTCAGCCTTCAGAATCCCATGCCATTTTCACTATGCTAGTCTATCTAACTAGCAATTAGATCCATTCATTCAATAAATATGTTTGATTCCCTTCTAAAATAACAAAACAATCATGACACTTAACCTCTATAAAAGTGCGTACTTCTGTGGACAGATAATGTTTTACGCACTTTACATGTATTACCTCATTTAGTTCTCACAATAGTCATAAAATGAGATCCCATTTTACAGGTGGGGCAATTGAGATCCAGAATGTTTATATAAATGTTTAGAGCTTCCACATATGGAAAATGGTGGAATCAAGTTTCCAATCAGGCAATCTGGGACCAGGGCTCCTTAACTATTCTCTAGGACACACACACACACACACACACACACACACACACACACACACACACAGAGTCATTATTTCTGGAGTTTAGTAAGCTGGAAGAGGTAAGCAAAAAGGCTGCAGGAGGCAGCTGCCATTTGATCACTGGCCGTTTAAGCTCTGTTCAGGGGTTTGAATTTTCATCTAAGCAATGGCTGTGTCTTGATGTGTTCTGAGCAGCAAGTGATGGGATGGGATTTGCTTCTAATCTATAGCTGGTATTGAGCATAAAAAGTGAACAAGCTCTATAGAAGTATAAAGTACATAAGCTTTATAACAACTATCATAGACAGAGAGGCATTTCTTGCTCTCATCTTGGTTCCCAGAAACTCTCATTGCACAATCTTGGCTAAAATGATAATTACGATGCTCACAATACCAAGTAATGCTGCCAACTCCAAAGCAGTTATTAATGATAATCAAAACTCGAAGACAAAAAGTAAAATAAATAACCTCATAAAGTCAGCTCAAGTCATATTTTACAAAGTTTTTGAAAAATGTTATTAGGTTTAAATAAATGTTTTATGAATGTATTCGAATACAACTTCTTTGCTGAAACCTTTCTCAATCCCCATTTGGCATTAGTTGCTATATCTTCTATAGTAACTATAGATTGTTCCCATAACAATCTATTTGAACTCTATTAATCAGTTATTTTTCTACATTGTCATTTACCTATTTACGTGTAATTCACAGTTTGTTTCGATTTGATCCAGAAAAGGTTTATGTAGCATTTTTAGTGCACTATGCTCAGCATTCCCACCTCATATGATAAGTGACTTAGAGGCCTATAAGAAACATTGAATTGTTATAAAGGAGAGACTCAAAATCTTTTAAATTCGTTATCTAGCAAGCTCCGCCTCCCGGGTTCACGCCATTCTCCTGCCTCAGCCTCCTGAGTAGCTGGGACTACAGGTGCTGGCCACCTCGCCCGGCTAGTTTTTTTGTATTTTTTTTAGTAGAGACGGGGTTTCACCGTGTCAGCCAGGATGGTCTCGATCTCCTGACCTCGTGATCCGCCCGTCTCGGCCTCCCAAAGTGCTGGGATTACAGGCTTGAGCCACCGCGCCCGGCCTGAAACCAACTTTTTATTATCTTTGCGTTATGCATTTTTTTTGTATTTAATGTAGTATTTTAACTTTCTCTTATTTATTGGTCAAATCTTGAATAATTCCAGAGCCAAGGTTCATAAAGAAAATATAGTTATAAATAAATGCATATTTTAAAAGGGCAAAGATTTCTTGACATTTAAAACAGCAAATCCATGAATTTTGAAAAGGAAGACAGGTTTTAAGATTGTGTTTTATCAGATGGATATAGCCTGTCAGTAACCTGATTGCCAAAAAGCCCTTCTACCATTATAAAATTGGCAAGGAAGAAAAATGTGCCTGTATTGTTGATTGTCTTATACTGGAGAGTATAATTATATCTCTGACTGTAGGCTAGGTGGAAGTTATGACTACCTGATAATAATGCTTACTCAGTTAAGAAGGGGCTTGTGTGCTTACAAAATTAAATTAAAGCAGGTTGAGTCTTCAGGTACAAGTTTTGACATTTCTTTTCAAATGTAGACCTAGACAGGACAGTGCTTATGGGTATAAATAATCTGAGTATGAGAAGATTTTAATACAAGGATAATCATTACAGAATGAATAGAGAAGAATGGATCACTGACTAATCCATCAGCAGATCTCATGAGTGATTCATCTGATGTGAAAGAAAAGTAATCCTGAAGATGTAGAATCAAATCCAGGTGTTGTAGAGCCTTGATGTCATTGCCACATTTATTCAGAAACAGTTCAACAGAAACAGAAAAAATTGAGTGGTCAGAATTCTGATTTTTTTATTTCAATTGTATTCATTTGTCTCATAAAGATAATTTGTATGTAAAGTATATAAGAATCATCTTCTGTGAAGTGGAACTTTGCTTCAGATTATGGGTGAGGGGTTTTGGATGATGGACTTTATTTTAGGAAAACCCTTGAGATTAAAATTTTAAACTCCAATCTATGTTTTAAATTATGAATATTAACGATATGGCATATTTTACATAATTATAGAATTGACTTTTCAGTTACAATATTTCCTTAGTGCTATATTTTCACAGCAGTGAGTAAATTTTACTATAACCGGAATTTAACCTTTAAATTCTCCAAGTTTAAGAATTTTAAACAATTTTGATGAAAATAGTTTTAAATTAAAACAATTTGTTTTTTAAATTTTTAAATAGACACCACTGAAATCAACCACTTTTAGAAATGATTCAGGAACACTGTTATGATCCTTCGCAATTATGATGGTCTATAGTACAATATAACACTGTTGTGATAGGTTATATAATGTAATTATAATACTATAATGCCTAACTTTTTGTCACCCCAGTTGCTGACATACCATGGGTTGTCCATATTTCCTTGTGTTGTTATGTATTCTTCTAGGAGAATCTCATTGCCTTTTTCACAGATTATAATCTCATAAATGCACTTAAGTCTAGATATCAGAGGACCAATAGTGTGAGAATTTTATCTTATAATAAAAGTCACTGAGTTGGGGGAGGTAAGAATTTCACTCTTGGATAACAGTGCAGAAGGGACTCTCTGTGACCCTGGGACTTGTGACACTGTCTTGTTTCTAGATCCCTTTTCTCACTATACTTAAGAGGTTTGAAATTTTTGACTAATCAGAGTATTATTAAATAACAATAATTTGGTAGTCAAAATTGCTGTGAGAGGTGTCCTATGGCATCTTCTAATTTTAAAGACAATTTGTATTTGTGGCCTTAAGGGACTTTAAAGTTTTTACTTTAACATTCCAAGGATATTGATTACATGCTTGAAAAGACTTGGAAAATAATACAGGTTTGGCAAATTGCTGTGTGCAATTTCATAAGCAATGAACAAAAACCATAGACATTTTCACCCATCTTTGGGCAGATGGTGAATGGCAACAGCAGAGATTTCAAATATAGATGTAGCACATATATATTGCAAACAGCTGTAATAGCTAAAATACATGCCAGAAGACTTAATCATTCTGGATTTTTTTCCGATACATGCTAGCATACAAAAATAGACTTCTCTTTTCTACAATTGCTATAGAATTCTTTGAAATAGGCAAGTGCATCTATGATACAAGAACTTTGCTGTGTGCTGATTAGGCTGTGTTTTCAAGGCTCCTTGAAAACTGGTTGATTAGCAAAATTCTCATTAGTTATGATTTGGTGTGTATAACTCATGACCAATTGTGACTTCTTGTTTTTGCTACTGAGTTGGCTGAATCAACTGTTTTGTTATGTGTAGACCCTGCCAATACCAAATATCCAGATGAAAACTGAAAAGCTGAATTGACTGCACATTCTTTTACATTTGTATATTTGTCTTTAGGTAGAAAGGACAGCTAAGGCTTTAAGAATATATCCTTTTTTTCACTGATGGAGTTCTTACATTATAATTTGAGGTTTAAAAAATTCTGAGTGTCTTAAAGTGAGAAGATCTTTGACTTGTTTGAAAATAAGAAAATAGCATAGAGTATTTTCAGCACAAACAAGAAAAAAGTAATCTATATTACTTTAGAAACTTTGGGGGAAATATCTCTGCCAACAAACAAAGCCACCATTAAGGTTCTTACACTCTAGATGTTGTTAGCTTTTATGGAATCTTATGTATGACAATTATAGCAGAAGGTGGCTTGAGAGCCAACTGATATGTATTTGGCAGTAGAGGGTGGTGTATGAGATAGAAGTGAATGTTTAGAGTCCATAGATCTGAATTAGTCCTAACTGAAACATATGAACTGATGTGAATTTCACTAAGTATCCTGAGTTGGGGATGATATTAGCATTGTCTAACTTAGTAAGAATTAAAGGAGATGATGAGTTAAATAGATGTTGTAAACTCTTATATGATATTCAGATGTTAGCTAAGCATGACACTCAAAGGATATGGCCCGCCATAATTTCCTGTTTGTTTCTCCCAGTTTGCTGACATTTCAAGCAGATGAGAATTCTGGCTAGAAATTTGTGATATCTTTTCTTTTCCTTTTGTGAATAATCTCTTCTTATTCCATTTACCCTGTGGTTGCTTCTTGTCTTCATGTTCCTCTTTTCTAGTTTACATCCCCTCTCGTGCCCCAGGCATTGAGTGATCAGTGCTGTCTTTATCCTCTCAACAAACTCCAGACTTTAGGAAAACCTAATGTAGCTCTTTATCATCAAAACGTTAGAGGCTTATTTTAGATTGGATATAATAATAAAGGATCAACCATTAGTATTAGTATTAGAATATATTCTAGGTGTTCTAAACTTGACATCTTGAGACTAGGATAATCCACATATTCTACTGAAACAAATTATGTTTTATGGGTTAATTATTATTTAAGCAACACAGCTTTATTGTGTAGTATGTAATATCATCTTAGATATTACTAAGATGACATGATAATCCAGCAGGACAGATCTAAAGGAGAGCAGTGATGGAAAAATGAAATAATTAAATATACTAGAATTTTAAATATAGAGTCATTTCTCCCATAATGACTATGTATGTTCTTAAAAAATCACTATAATATGGAATATTATGCAATAAAAATAGAATTGGAGAGACATAGAAATCCTAGTCATTTAAGTAGACTCGATAAAAACATAATATCCTATTAAAGTTTCAAGCACCTTAGATTCCAAGTAAATATACTACTACAGTAAATAGATGAGTATTGAAATTTATTTTGAGAATAGATATTAAGTTTGTTTGGTACGAATGAACATGGTGAAATGTGGCATTTGGGTATCGTGAAGAAATAGAAGGAAGAAAAACATCATCATTCAGGCAAAATTTGTGTCACTGGAGTTGGCACAGATGGCTGTTGCTTGTGCCTGCAAATGAGACTGGATGCCTAGTGGTGGCTTTCTGTGGCAGCATTATGGCTGGTGTCCTCTGTCGTGCTCCAGCACTTTTCAGTCTCCCTGAAACAGGTAGTAACTGTGTTGTATCTATCTCTTGCCTCAGTTGTTCTCCTGACCTTGCCTTTGATGCTGTGCACCGTGGATTCCCTCAGCCCTGTTCATTTGGAGCTGTCATGTGCTCTCCCATTTCTTTCAAAAAGTTTTATTACTTTAAATTCTCATCAATATCTAAGATTTCTAGATGTTTATCATATTTGGATTATCTTATTAAAATATTTTTAGTAGAAAAAGTAAGTAAGCTCAAAAGTTATAATATATACCCATAGGACTACATATGTACAGTAAAAACAAATGGAGTAAGAGTAAGAATAAAAATGAGATATATGAATGTTTTGTGTATTCTTCCGTGGTCACTATGTTCCACTGAGTAGTGTTCTTTCCTTCTACCCAGTGTTACTTGGAACAGAAGGCATAGCCACCTCATGAAAAATCAGTATGAGCTAACATGGTTTTCTGTTTGGCTGGTTTTCCACTTATTTATCCTCAGTGTATTAAAAAAATCAGTCATTACAAATAAGCATTGAAACAGAAAGAAAAACAGTACCATTTTCTAAAGCATAAGGTTCCCCTAAGCTGAATGAGATTGATTGTATAGGAAGTCCATGCATAATTTAAGAAGTTGGATTTAAATATTTCATTGGATCATTTATTAATCCATCAGTACTTTTCTTCACCCCCTGAGAAGGTGAGATAAAAATTCTCTCTGGGTAAAATGGGAAAGCAAGAAAGTTAGATATAGTTGAGCATTCAAAAATAAAATTTGTACTCTGCTACTCCCACCCTTCCTAGTAAACTCTTGAGAAGGGTGAAAGAGATGACACCAACTTTATCTCTGGATCCCAAAATTATAGTGAATCTATGGTCCAGTTTACATTTAGAAACCTGGAGGCACCATGGCAAGACAGCAAGTGATAGAGTTGTTCAAAGGTAACTCAGGTAGCCTCAGCAAATCCTGTGATCTGCAAATAGTCATGGACATAAACCTGGAAATAGGCATATGCTTCTGGAAAGGTACAATGGAATGGGAAGCAGTAGATCTGAAGTGAATGCATGTGATGGTGTCTCATTGACAGATAGTGGATTGGACCTTCTGGCCAAAGAGCTGATGGAGATTCTGATATCTCAGTGGATGCCAATTTGGGGGGTGAGGTGTGACAATACCTGAGATCCAGATGGGATGATGTTTATATTTCAGTGGATGCCATGCAGACAGGCAATTACAGAGGGCGAGTGGCCCCTTGTTAATTATTTATTTTTAAAAAAACATTGATTGAAAACCTATTATATTTCAGGCACTAACCTAGGCACTGTCAGAAAGTGTCTGATCTACATAAACTTTTAGATGTAGTCCTAGAGAGAAAGCAAACAATTTCTGACTTAGCACACTATATGTTACATATTATATTATCTATGTCCTTTCCACTAGAATGTACTCCAAGAGAGTAGGGATTTTTACCATTCCTATTGATGATAGCAAAATTTAGCACATAATAAGTGCTCAATACACAGTTGTGGTTCAGAACTAATGAGACTATAGAAATAGAGACATAAATTATAGGCAAATAGAAGTACTTTTTGGTATATTTGCATTGATGGCTGAAAAATTATCTGCTGTAGAGTCAAATAATATCCATTAAGCAATAAGGCCATATTTATGTGTCTATAGTAAGGCAGGCCCAGTGAATGAAGGTAGAAACCTTTTTTTTTTTTTTTTTTTGAGATGGAGTGTTACTCTGTCACCCAGGCTGGAGTGCAGTCCACACGATCTCGGCTCACTGCAACTTCAGCTTCCTGGGTTCAAGTAATTCTCCTCCCTCAGCCTCCCGAGTAGCTGGGACTATAGGTGCAGGCCACCACACCAGCTAATTTTTTTTTTTTATATTTAGTAGAGATGGGGTTTCACCATATTGGTCAGGCTGGTCTCGAACTCCTGACCTCAGGTGATCCACCCGCCTCGGCCTCCTAAAGTGTTGGGATTACAGGTGTGAGCCACCGTGCCCAGCCAAAATCTTTTTTACATCTGTGTCCATCTAGTATTGGGAAACAATGTGCCCCATGTACTTCATGAAGAAATGTTACTAATACTACTGATAATAACCATCTTAACTATCTTTCCAAAATTAACCAAATATTTATCTTATACATATAGAAATCTCTGGAATAACACATTCAGTGGCAGAGGTGGGAAGAATGTGTATAATACTTCAATGAGGGAGGAGTGCGATTGGTGTGTGTGTGTCCTGACTTAGTGACACTCTGCTGCCCATTTCAATTACTGCTAGTCATGTGTTGCTACCAAGTACATTACAGGTATCTAGTCCAAATTGAAATATGCTGTAAGTGTAAAATACACATCTGGATTTCAAGGATTTAGTACAAACATATAAAATATCTCTGTGATAACTTAAAATATTAATTTCATATTAAAATGATAATATTTTGTATATACTGGCTTAAATAAAATACATGGTTACCATTACTTTGACCTGTTTCTATTTTTGACTAGTACAAACTTTAAAGTTTTGTATGTGGCTTGCATGATATTTCTCTTGGGCATCAAATGTTGCTGTTTTAAACCATTTCGCTCAGATCCTTTCACTGTCTCATCTCTATTCCATTGAAAAGAATAAATTCCTGTCACATGTACTGCCACTGTTGCTCCAGAAACTTCTTACCTCCAGTATGACTTTCTTTTGCACTGGGGAATACCAAGCTTTTGTGGACATATCATTTCATTATTCCAGATAAGTTCAAATTACTTCAGGCATCCACCACCATTTCTAAATCAAAAGCCAAAGGAAAAATTAATCAAATGAGTGATTTCATTTTATGACTGGAAATTATATACGGTTCTTTATTCTGAAAGTTACTTATTTTTATTCTGATAAACATGACTTTTCTGTCACTTATATTAAACATAAAGTTACCAATAAACTCACCTAAAGAAAGTTGCTTGGTTTTCCTTGGGCATTATTTATAGATAAAACTTGTATTTCAGAGGGAATCATGCATGGATTGGGTATATTATGGTTAATGTAGAAGATACTCACTTTTACATGGTTTTCAAAAGCAGCAGCAAGCAAACGGGGATGCAGTGTATAAAGGTAGGCCTATAGATACCACAGGAAGTATAAACAATTCCAGGCCTTTATAAAAGAAAAATATTCCTAACCATTGCAGGCAGAGCAGAAGCGTACCTTCCTGAGTGACTATCTAAACTGCTCTATGTCTGATGCTGTCTATTTAGAGTTAGTTAAAAGGATAATTTCAAGAATTACGTGGATAATAAGGGCATTTAAAACTCTACTTATGAAAAGGATTTATGTTCACTCAGACCACCTAGACAGGGAGACTACACTAATCAAATCACTTGGATCATTACTGTAATTTCCACATCTTTGAATTTATGTGGTGAAAGCCATCTAATAAGAAAAGCATATTTGGAAAGGATCATCTGGTCTAACATTTTTTTTCTTTTTTCTTTCTTTTTTTTTTTTTTTTTTTAAGCAAAGATGAAAACTAAAGAGGAGACGTTCAATGTTATACAACGATTTAGTGGAAACCTGGATTATAACTAGATTTTCTAGTCCTTAGGTTTTCCTCAACAGAATCTGAAGGCGGGAAGAAAGTTCCAAATGTCTTCAGATAATCTACACTGCTTAAGGTCCAAGTCATGTTAGAAAGATTAGTTTCTTGCTCATTCTTATTTTTTTCATTTGCTCTCCTTATGATTGATATCTATAATTAAAAACACTCCTGAAAATTTTAACAATTGTATTTTGCGATCAGCAGTGTCTCTCATTTTTCATTGTATCTCCTATACAGCTTGTCTTTGTTGTAAGACATACGGGAGTCAAATGAATGCCACACAGATGTGATAATGTCTGTTTTTTAATGTCTAGGATGGAACTGCAGAATCCAATCAAGTCTTGAATTCTGGATTTCCTTAGCAGTATTCTTTGACTGACTATTTTTCTTCTTAATCATTGAGTACTTCACTTGTGATAGAAATTGTCTTCATATTGCTTCATGAATAATTTTTAGTTTTCCTTTAATACACAAAGTAAGCTCACAATTTTCTCAAGTCATTGAAGTGGCTCTCAATGGCTATTGTTGTTCTATTTATGCGGACTGTTAGCATTTTTGCAGATAAAACTTCTATTTCAGAGGGAATCATGCATGGGTTGGGTATATTGCGATTAATATAGAAGATACTCACATCTACATGGTTTTCAAATGCAACAGTAAGCAAATGGGGGGGAGGGAAGTATATAAAGATAGGCCTATAGATATCACAGGAAGTATGGCTATCTACTTTTCTGTTCTAATGCCAGTGACAACAATAACAATACGCTGACTCTTAGGAGTTCCAGATAAGTCCAGGAGTAGGAAAAGAAAAAAAGGAAGGAAAAATATGAAGCCACGTAGAAAACCAAATCAGAAGGAAGGTTCTATGGGAAACTGTTAATACACTGGGAAAAATAATAATTTTAATGTATTTGCCATGTGCATGTATGTATGCATTTTCATGTGTATGTCAGTGTGTTATCATTGTCCCTGAAATTAGAAAAGAAAAATAGATTATCTTACATTTGCCCTAAATATTCTTCCTAGAACCAAATAATTTACATTTAATTATATTTATCAAAAATACTTAGTGTCTATTGTGCATAAGATGCTGTGATTATGGAGGATATGAATGTCAATGATGCTATCAAGAACTACAGATTTATGATAGAAATAAAACAACGTGCATGTTCTTTGTAGAGGTTATACAGTTATAACTGTTGATTTGCATTTCTTTGTGCAGGTACTAAAGCAAATTTTGTAGAATCCAAAGTTTTGGATTCAAAAATATCTTATATTTTTGTGCATTAATGGTTAAAATGTATTTATTATACACACACACACTCCCTTACTCCACTTTTAAATTTTAAATTAGTAAAGAATACTGATAATTTCAATAACTTACACTAAAATAAAGCATTAGAGCTAAATGTTTGATATATACTTCATAAAACAAGCAAAAAATGAATAAAAGAAAGCATGGAGATGTAAGCTAACACATTAAAATGTGTGATTTATATTAAGAAGTTACCATGAAGACTGGACATGCTATTCAGGAATTATTCAATGCTTTCATCCCAGAGGTAATTTGCTTCTTTTAAATAAGAGAAGATATTTTAATTTGCAACCAGGCCTGAACATGTTTGTTTTTTAAACCACTACCATTCCCTGCAGCTAAAGATGGAAGATGGGAAGAGTATGTTTTATGATGCCTTTTCTCAAATGAAGCTTAGTAACTGCTTACCATGGAGGTTTCCATCACCACTCTGAATCTCCATTTGAGTCTTGTTTATAAAACTCTAACGGTATAGAGTTACTGATAATAAAAAATGAAAATAAGTTTCCTAGTTTTGATTCTTAAATATGTTATTTTATGTATATGTATATATCTGATATTTAATACATATTTTATTGAAATGTTGGTTTTTAGATGAAATACTACACAGCATATGTACAAACTAAATTTTTTGCTAGGGTTGTGTTTGTACATATAGGATGGAATGGACAACTAAGACACTTAAATAGATATTTCAATAAAAGCGCTTTAATAGTAGACAATTGTACGTAGCAAAACATCCACAGCCCCAGTACCTGCTCAGAGAATACAGTTTATGTTGAACACTCAGGAAGTCTGTTAGAGTCTATGATCATGGCTGTGGGAAATATGTTTTCCTTCACACTTTAATTAAGCAGTTTTGTTCTGAACCCAGGATGTAACATTTCCCTTCTTCATATCGGAGGAATAATGAGTAACAAGCATTTCCTTGAGGAAAGTGGACAGAAAATGTGGACTGTTCAACCTAGACTTGGAAAGCTATGAGTGGAATCTTTCCATATTGAGTGGAAGAGAAACCACTCACAGGCCACAAGCAGCAATTATTTTGAGAACAAAAGAAGGAAACCAAAGTCTCCTTAGGGATACAATTGATAAAAGCTCAGAACCTAATGTGAAATATAAGCAATTATGTTTTGAAAAAGGATCTTAAGTTTTAAGGTAGTAAGTTCACTGACACAAGAAAATGACAAACTAGTACAGATAAAAGTGGGACCAAAAAATTGAGACACAAGTGAAAATTAAAAAGTCTAAGTGGAAGAATCAAGAAAAAACTAAAACAAAGACTATTCCTTTCCTGAACTAAGGCGTTTCATCAGGTCTCTATGAATAGACATAGGGTGTTTATTTTACAACCTCATACTCATTTATTTTAGTTTTACATAATTATGCTAAAGTCAAGTGTATAATAAACTATGGAAAGCTTTCATTTAATAAAAGAGTTTCAATTACTCTTAAACCTCCATAAAATCCTGAGTCAAACAGCTCTCTTGATAAGGACGGACCCAAATGGGTACAGCAGTTCTAGCAGATGGCCAGTTAGGTTTTAGTTGCTGAGACATCATACGGCTTTTAGCATGGAATCTCATTTATTATTTTCTTCTAATGTTTATGGAGTCAAACAAATTAAATATTTGACACAGAAGCGCTTAAAGCAAACCCATTTATTGGATGACAGCTATCAAAACAGAAAAGGATAGATAGCCCTTCTGGGACCCAGCAATATGGTTTTTTCTTACAGCAAAGAAGTACCTCTAGGTTTAGTATGAGGAAACAGTCAACAAAGTGGAATAAACTTGTTTCTGACCAGTTGTTGTTGTGTGACAAGACTGGGTATATTAGTCAATTTTCACAATGCTGTCATGGAATAGCTGAGGTTGGGTAATTATAAAGAAAAGAAGTTTAATTGACTCACGGTTCTGCAAGCTATACAGGAATCATGGTATTTGCTTCTGGTAAGGACCTCAGGAAGCTTTTACTCATGGTAGGAGGCAAAGTGGGAACAGGCACTTCACATGGCAAAAGCAGGAGAAAGAGAGCGAGGGGGAAGGTGCTACACACTTTTAAATGACTGTTTCTCAAGAAAACTCACTCCGGGGATGGTGCTAAATCATTCATGAGCAACCCACCTCCATAATCCAATCTCCTCCACCAGACCCCACCTCCAATGTTGGGAATTCCATTTCAATATGAGATTTGGGCAGGGATACACATCCAAACTATATCACTGGGTTTCCATCATAATTTTCTAAGAGAAAATATGGGAGTAGAAGAGGATCTTATTTTAGTATCACGGGACACTTAGTTACTTGGTTTTCTGAGGTTAACCTCAAGCTGCACAGCTCCTCACCTAGGCCTTATGTGTAGAATAATGTGTCAAATAGGCCACTTCATCCATTTACCCTTATATACAACTCTCTGTGTCCCTTGGGATTTTATGTTCGCTTTGTATTTGATAAATTTCCTTGGCCTTTTCCATGTTGGCCTAATCTGGAAACTTGCATGTTCTCCCCTCCTCTTTGTTCCCAACATATAATTTTACCCAAATAGGGCTCCTTGACTCTTATTATATCCAGGGGAAAAAAAAAAAAAACAAAAAACAAACTCTGAATCATCTTTGTTTCCTTCTAGATCATTCATTGAATATGAGGCAGGGCAAAACATGAAATGCTTGCCTGATGTTTGACCTACAAAATTATTTAATTCATTTTTGTCTTACTGGATATTTCAGGCATAGCACACAGATGTCAAAAGACACAAAAACGTGTAAACTGAAGAGCATGGCTTTTTCCTTTTCCCATAACTCGGTTGCCAGTATTTCTTCTAGGAGGCAGTTTCCGTTACAGCCTAATATAAGTCATTTATATCAGCTTGATGTGTAATTTTCTAGAGACTGTCTATATTTACTATGTATCAATCAACTATTGATCTATTTTTTTTGTGTGTATGGTAGCATTCTCTACATGCCGGTCTGAAATATGCTTTTGATTTAACATTATGCCTTGAAGGTTGTTACTTATCAGTTTATAAAGCGGCTCAATTCATTTAATAGACACAGTGTTCTCTTGTATAGATGTACTTTAAATTATTTATCCAATTTTCTATTGGTGCCTATTTATCTTGCTGTCCGTATTTTGCATTGCAAATCATGCAACATCAAATATTCTTGTACATGTGTCTTATAGTTTTTGTACTCTAAGCTATCAAATGAGAAAGTCAGTATAGCACCTTCTACCTCCTTTTCTCCTTTGTTCAGCTTTTGTTATTTATGACATTTTTCGCTACTGTATTTATGGCATTGACATTCTTTTCTGTAATAATAATCCTTCGATTTGCTCTAGTCTTAGTCTTACATTTAAATAAATTTAATGCTCACCATCAGTCTTTCTGCTGTTGCTTCTTCACTCATCCCTAAGTTGACTGAAGTTTCTCCTTTAATAGTTGTTTCCAGAAAGCAGCTAGAGAACTATATTCCCCAGAGTATTGTACATTTAGTGTTTTCTGTCTATTACCTTTATACTTTAATAACAGTGTGAATGCTAATTAAATTCTTGGGTCACATTGTGTCAATCTTCTTGAAGACTTAATTGCTTCACTGGATTTCAGCATTGAATATTGTCATGGAGAAGGAAGTCTGATACCAGTTTTTCTTTTTTCTGATTTAAGTGACTTGATCTTTTCTCTTGGATGCACAAAGAATTATTTCTCTATCTTTGATGTCTAATTAATCTATGAGCCTAAGTATTATTCTTTATCATTTATTTATGTATTTTGGTAGTACTGGGTATACTCTTCAGGCCTGTAAGGTTAAATTTCCTTTTCTTTTAGGAAAGTTTCTGGATTTTATTTTTGTATATTTGTTCTGTTTATCATTAAACGTTTTTTGGGGGGAATGCAGTCTATGCAAATGTTGTATATCTTTTGTTTTTGTTACATGTATCATATCATTTTTACAATTCTTTTGATTCTTTCATTAATCCTTTTCCTTCCATGTATTTTACTATATGGTTTTCCCAACTGTCTAGTATTTTTCCTGCTGCTCCCAAAGTGGCCTTCATTCCTGTGATCAGCTTAGTCTTTTTCTTCATCCTCTTTTCTAAGTTGTGTCAGTTTATATTTCCTGTTTAGTTGCCTTGTCACTTACTTATTCAGTTCAAAATATGTGTGAAACAGTTGTTATATCCCAGGCACTGTTTTAGGGCATAGTAATAGAGTAGTGAAAAAGGAGACAAAAAGTTATTTTCTGGTAATGCTTACATTATAATTGGTTTTAGCATCCGTGCTATGATCCTGTTTTATAGAAGTGATTACTGAGAGACAGGACTAGCTGTATTTCCTAGGCCAACTAAAAATCCTTAAGACTAGTTGGGAAGGTGACCACGTCCACCTTTGAACACTGGGCTTGCAACTTAGCTCACACCCGACCAATCAGAGAGCTCACTAAAATGCTAATTAGGCAAAAACTGGAGGTAAAGAAATAGCCAATCATCTATTGCCTGAGAGCACAGCGGGAGGGATAAGGATCAGGATATAAATCCAGGCATTCGAGCCAGCAAGGGGCTACCCCCTTTGAGTCCCATCCCCTTATATGGGAGCTCTGTTTTCACTCTATTTCACTCTATTAAATCTTGCAACTGCACTCTTCTGGTCCATGTTTCTAATGGCTCCAGCTGAGCTTTCGCTGGTCATCCACCACTGCTGTTTGCCTGGTGGCAGACCCGCCACTGACTTCCATCCCTCGGGATCCAGCAAGGTGTCTGCTGTGCTCCTGATCCAGTGAGGTGCCCATTGCCATTCCTGATGAGGCTGAAGGTTTGCCATTGTTCCTGCACAGCTAAGTGCCTGGGTTCGTCCTAATCAAGCTGAACACTAGTCACTGGGTTCAGCGGTTCCCTTCTAATAGAGCTATAACACTCACTGCGTGGTCCAAGATTCCATTCTTTGGAATCCATGAGGCCAAGAACCCCAGGTCAGAGAACACGAGGCTTGCCACCATCTTGGAAGTGGCCCACCACCATCTTGGGAGCTCTGGGAGCAAGGACCACCCCTGCCCCCGCCCACTACAACAATTACCTTACTGAATTTCTACAAAATCTTTCAATATTTTTATCTTGTCCATGATAAATGAGAAATTATTATTTTGCATATAATATTCCTATATTTCCTCCTTTTAAAAAGTTTTAATGGTATAATATATTTTTTTTTTTTTTTTTTTTTTTTTATCTTGAGTTGGAGTTTTGCTCTTGTCACCCAGACTGGAGTGCAATGGCACAATCATGACTCCCTGCAACCTCTGCCTCCCAGGTTCAAGTGATTCTCCTGCCTCAGCCTCCTGAGTAGCTGGAGCTACAGGTGTGTGCTACCACACCCAACTAACTTTTTTGTATTTTTGGTAGAGATGGGGTTCCATCATGTTGGCCAGGCTGGTCTCGAATTCCTGACCTAAGGTGATCCATCCACCTCAGCCTCCCAAAGTGCTGGGATTACAAGTGTGAGCCACCGCACCTGGCCAATAATCTTATACAAAGGTCTATTATGGGTCCTTGTATTACTCATCTTTAAATAAAATTAATTCTTTCTCTACCAAGTATTTCTATGCATGGTTTTATTGGTGAAGAAGGGAGATAATCAGATTCATGCTCTTGTCCAGGGTCATAACCAGTAGTTCTAGTACAGTCTATTGCACTTTTTGAACTGTCTATGAACTAAGAATAGAGGAGAAGGAGAAGGAAGGGGAGGAGAAGGAGAAGGAAAACAAGAAGAAAGAAAAGAAGAAAAAGAAGTAAGAGATGAAGAGGAAGAAGGAGGAGGAGGAGAAGGAAGAAGAGGAGGAGGAGAAAGAGGGGGAGGAGGGGGAAAGAGGAGGAAAACAGAAGAAGAGCGAGGAGTGGGAGGAGGGGGAAAGGAAAAGAAAAAGATGAAGACAAAGATGAAGACAACGAAGAAGAAAAGAAGAGGAGGAACAAACATAGCCAGCTATAAAGACTCTGTGAGCCACAAAATATAAAATATTCACTACCTGATTAGCTACAGAAAAAGTTTGCCAATCCTTGTTTCATTATAACAGTAATTCTCCTTATGAAACAAAATAATGTGTTAAAAAATCTCTTTGCTTTTATTTATCCTAGGAAATTGTGATTGATACTGCAAAGAACCTTCCATTAATCAATCTTTCCTCTCTAGCTTGCCTCAGAAACAGTCTGCTTTCTTCAAGTATGTGTGCTTGCGTTTATGTGTGCGTGTGTGTGTGTGTGCGTGTGTGTGTGAAAGAGAGAGAGAGAGAGACAAAAAGAGATAGAGAATACTATTTTCATTTACTCAAACGAAAGATTATTCATTTTGGTAACAAGTATATGCCACTCGCTTTAGAGAACAGTGTGCTGATGCCTTTCCCTGAGACCTGCAGCCATGGGTATATTCTTGTGGATTCTTCCTATACTTAGTTTTAATTTTTACTGCTACGTTTTGCATTTACTCATATAATGTGATTTGACTTACAGATGTCATTTAGTTCCTTTGAATTTCTATTTCTTGTTCTCTGTTTTATTTGTATAATTGCTTAAAGGAGAAGGGAAAAAACACCTACATTAGTCCCATGTTTAAAATGAAATGTCTATTTTAAATAAACATTACTATATCTTTATCTTGGAATATTTTACCAGGAAACTTTCAGGAATAAAGATAGTGAAGTAAAATAGTAAAGATTACATAAATGCTATTTGTCATTACTGTGAATGAACAGTAAATTCTTATCAGACTGCCTCATAAATATCTAACAAGCACACAGTGTATTGTGATTGCATACCATGGAAAATCCATCAGGGCTGTGTGTGGTTGGCTAATTAGACTCCGCATCATGATTTTAGCAACTAAAAGGATAATTTAAGAAATATGCAAAAGACTCGAATATTCTCAAGATCAGGGATAAAGAGACTTATTCGGTAATTCAGCAAACCATCAGTGTCTACTCTGTGCAAGGCACTATGCTAGGTGCAGGTTTATTCCCGTACTTAGCATCAAGCAGATCATTTACATTCCACTCCACCAAAGGCAAGAGGAAATAGTTTCAACTAGAGATGTAATTGATATAAAATGAATCAGTTAAAGTGAGAAGTAAAGAAAAAATTCATATAGAGAAAAACTATCTTTTCGATGTAATGAGGACGAGGGGAGTAAATAAGATCAGGAAACTATCATGACCATTAACTTTTCTTCTAAGGTTCTTGACATGTAGAGAGAAAAATTAGGCAAGCTAGATGAGTCCATTTGAAAGTGTAAATGAAAAAAAGAATGAGATTAAGTTCATATTGGAAGTTTGTTTTAGTTGTTCTTCACACATATTAACCTACAGAGCGAAGTTAAAATCCTTTAAATTTCAGATTGTGAATCTTATTTGAAATCATCTGGGCTTAGCTTAATTTTCAATGTTTTGGAGTTGCAACGTGTTTCCAATATAATTACAAAGTAAGTTTGTTCTGTGTTCTCTCTCCCCCTCTCATTTTCACCGAGGACATGAATTCTTAAAAAATTTGCGTAGTAACATTTACTTTCTTTTCTGCTCTATGAAGGAATGTAATTAAAAAGGTGAAAGGCATTCAGCTGATGGTTCATAATGCACTAATTTATAATAGGGTATTAGCATTCTGATGAAAATACAATACTTAATGAAACTGGAGAAAGATTTCATTTTCACCCGTCTTATTATATGTATGGTGAGTTCTGAGATTCAGGCAATGTTGCAGCAGAGAGGCTATCATAAGTGAATGCTGCTTAGGAAGCTATTCAACGAGAGTTTTCAAACAGCTGTTCCCAAGCTTCATTAAGACTCATTATGAGTTGTCATGTAATGGAGAACTTATATTTTTTGATGATCTCTGCATACCAGTAAAGATAAAAGTATGTCTTAAGGCAGAACTAAAAAGAACAGAAGTTGGTACATATTAAAAATAGATTACTAAAATGCCCTAGTTAGCTGGCACAGACCTTAAAAGCTCAGTACAATCATTCAGATTTAAAGGGAAAGATAAAAAGTGACTAAATTCACTGAGCTTTTAATACATCAATGGTTATATTTTAGGAAAAAAAACTCTATTCTTTCATATGAAAGATACCTGGGGGCCCCAGATATTTATCCACGTGATGGGAATTCAGAGTTTGCCTGGCCACGCCTGAGAGAGGCATCCTGATAGCTTTTCTCATTGTTACTTTACATGAAGTGTAAGGAGTCACACCTTCAAGTGTAAGTAAATGCATCTTCCCTCCATGCACCACACCTCAGACGCTTTTCCCACACAAAGTGAAAGGCTATCTCAATTTTTAGAGCATGAAGATCATTGTCACAGCTACTTCTATATCAACAGGGACCTTCAGAATTGATATACACATAGAACAGATTTGAGGGGGGATGTGTTTGAGGGAGGAGGGTTTAGACGATTAGTTTGAAGTCGTACAGCTATTTGTGCAGAGCAAACACATTCGTTTTTTTTTGTTTTGTTTTGTTTTGTTTTCGTTGTTTTTACTTAGAGTATAGACAAAAGTAACAAAAATTTTTAAGGAATGCCTTTATTTATACTTTATGAAAGGTAAGAAATGATCAGGTATTCATATCAAAGATTATTGCTATTAATTTGAATTGTATTGTGGGCTGATAGAAATTAATGATGGTGACTTTTGCACCCCAAACTACTGCCTAGAGCTGCCACTCTTCCATCAAATGTAGCACTTTCCAACAAGCACAATCGCCAGAGCGATACTTTTGTATCTAGGTTTTCATTGTCAGTCACAGCCCTCATCCCATACCCAGTCACACTCATCCAGAACTCTGTATGCCTTAGAAAAAAACGGGACAATGCCAAACAAATGCTTTTTTCCTGCCTAGTTGTCATCTTCCGTCAGGAGGAGACAATGTGTAGCAGATCCACTGCACATTTACCAGTAGCTAACAGCGGAGTAGAGTGCCTTGAAGTTCAAGATTGCTCAGAGAAAACATTCCTTCATGACAGAGATCCAGATGTGAAAGTGGTAGAGGAAGAGGGCTTTGGGAGGCGAATGAATGCAATTGCATGTAGCCACAAATACTGCGTTATGCTGAGGATGAGGGCACCTTTAACAAAACTTGCAGAGGCAGAGTAAGAAAAAGTCCTAGATTTATGCACACAGAAATCTAGAAAAAGTGTAGTGTTTCCTTTATTCAAGATAAGCATAAAAAGGAGAGAGTCAGTGGGGAAGAGGGTGACACTGGTTAAAGAGCTCGGTAGTAAAACAGGAGTGGATCAGGAAAAAATAATATTTTGCTTTTATATTAGTCAGAGATCTCCAGAGATATAGAACCAATAGGATCTATTTATCTAGATCTACATATAGTTATAGACGTAGCTATAGATATATAGGAAGATATTTATCATGAGGCATGATTGTGGAGGCTGTCCCAAGATCTACTGTTTGCAAGCCAAAGGTTCAGGAAAGCCGGTCTAGTTCCAGTCTGAGCTTGAATGTTTGAGGACCAGCAGATACAATGGTGTGAGTCCCAGTCTGAGTTTGAAGGCTTGGGGACCAGGATCACTAATGTTGATGTCCTTGCCCAAGAAGAGAGAACAAATTTGCTCTTCCTCCACCTTTCTGTTCTATTTTCTCCCACGTTTTCTCTGATGTAAGTGAACAATTAATGTGTCATGCTGTTCTATGCAACCTTTATTTCTTCACACCACAGTATTTGGGTCCTCAGTGGATTGTATGATGCCCACCCACATTGCTGAGACTGGGTCTTCATTTCCCAGTCTACTGATTCAAATGGTAACCTCTTCCAGAAACACCCTACCAGACACCCAGAAATAATGTTTTACCAGCTACCTGGGCAATCCTTAGCTCGGTCAAATCGACACATAACATTAGTCACTACAGCTCTGTTCTTGAAATATGCTCTGATTGCTTCTAAAACCCTTTTTTTCCAGGGTAACTAATTAGTTTTGTCAGTTCAAACATGGCAAACCAGATTATTGAATGACTTCATATTTGATAGTCTTTACATCAATATATTGATATTAGTAGGTTTGTTAACAGTTTGGAGACAAAAGAAGAAGCACTGATTGCCTACTTAATATATAAAAAGTTATCCAGGTAGAATATGAGCTTCCTTCTAATTGCTATTAAGGCTGCTCATAGATTAATTGAAGTGGCAAATGGCAACATCATTGTCTAGGGTGACCTACCTAATCCCAGTGCAGCAAATTCAATCTTCTCTGTCACAACAGGCTGTCTCCTATGTCTATCCTCTCATCACCATAGAACTTTGGATAGTATCTACTGTTTCAAAAGATGCTGTCATATCTATTATCTCAAAAGCCTGTGAGAAAGATAGGGCCAGAATTACAATCTCCATTTTATAGATGAGGCTACAGGTCAAAGAGGCTACGTAAATTGGCCCTGCAGCTAGTTAGTAGCTGACCTGGGACTTCAACACAGGTGTTCTAAATTCTAATGTGGCGAGCATCTCCTCTGCTTGAGAGCATGCTGCCACACACCTCATTATAGAAGAGGAGTCCTAGGGCAGAGATGAACTCTTTTGGTCAATCTGTTTTCTAGGATTCCTGGAAAGATTTTGAGGTCAAACCTGGCCTATTGGTGATTAATTCCTGCCAAAGCAGACATATTTCAGAAGTTTTGTTTTTAAAATTATTTCTATTTTAAAGCAATTGACTGTTAAATATACAGCACTTTTAATAGTAATGGAAAGTCTATATGACTAGCTCAATATGTGAAAAGATGACAGGCAATTTAACTTTTCTGTGCAGACTCAAGCTCTGTCTTGTAATGGATAGTGCCACCTTAGTTTTATGCTGCATTTCTCAACCTTCCTAAGGATTTAACAAACTGTGCATGGCTATGCGAACGACCTGTTCTCCCCATGAAAGATAGCAAGCATGCTGTGATGACAAAACCATGCAATCAGTTTCCGGAAAGGATCATCTATATTCCCCATGCAGCTACTAAAATAAGAGTGGAATAAAACAGAAAGGGCTTTGCTAAAGTAAAATGGGACTCAGATGCTTAGAGGTCATGTTCTTCCATTGTGTATTTTTGCAAGCATCATCCCTAAAGGTTATCATACAGGATTTTTGCTGCTTTAAATAAGTAGCAGTTGAAATGATTGTCTTTCTTATGGATCATGCCTGTGCTTTCTCTGATGTATGAGAGGAATTACTGTGCCATGCTGTTCTATGTAACCTTTATTTCTTCACATGACAATCTCTTTCTTTTATTTCACATGTAACTCAAACTTCTATTTGGATAATCCTTGGGGTCAGAAGGAGATTGGATTCAGATAAATATCATTTAAATGTAGTCAGTCATGGGCCATAGTCTATATATTATTTGACTCAATATCAAAGGTGCAATTTCTTCTCTGTGTTTTCAATTTAGTGTTACATAGTGTGTTAATTTCAATATGAGTACTGTAGAGTATGGGAGGAATCACAGAATTTAATGTTAATAAATTCAGGCCTTAGGTCCATGATATGGACCAGCCTTTGCAAAGATGTGCTCAGTAGAGCATTAATCCTGTCCTATGAAGAATGGGGGCAGAGGGAAGGATATTTGGGGAAGGTTACATGCCTCCCTGTAAAATTCATGATGCACATTAGCATATTAATAGCCCTGAGACTTCCTCCAGTAGATACTTTGTTCAGTTTTGCTCAACCCAATATTTCTCAAATTTGCATCATTCAATCACACATACTTCATTGAGCTTCTATTATAGGCCAAGCATTCTTCTAAGTTCTGAAAATACTTCAAAGAGGAAAAACAATGTAAAAACTTTGTCTATATGGAGGTCACATTCCAGTGGCGAACACAGACAATAAGCAAATAAATAAGTGAAATAAATAGTATGTCAGATAGTGCAACGTGCTATGCAGCTAAATAAAGGAGGTAAAGGAGTGGGGTGGAGTTGAAAAGTTGGATATGTATTTTATTTGACTGCAGCATCTCCATTGTGCATACTTTTTAAAGCCTTGTGGAACCAGAGTTCTACAGAAAACACTCCGGGTTCCACTGAGCTGGACCCTCAGTTAGAAACCTTTTGGAGCTCACATTCTAGATTCATGCTTCATGTTTCTTTACAGAAGATGATTCATTTAAAAAATACTCTCCATTGTAACTATCGTTTTCTGAATTTGACTAACAATATCTGTAATAAGTGAGCCAGTACTTACGTTGCACTTCAAAATTTTTAAGTTAGCTTTGTCCTTTGAGAGAATGAAATAGATAACCAAGATTCAGATTAATAACCACTAGATGTCGGTGTTATCATTGGGTAAGAGAGATGATCTTAAAGCAGGCTTGGTTGACCTAGATAGTTCACAGCATAAGTAGACATTTAAAAATATCTCACTAATTTATTAAAGTATAATTGTATAACTTTCAAAAGCAGTTCCTAGAGGATAAAGACAAATATAATTTGGAACAAGATTTAAAGGAACATAAAAATGTGGGCTTATTTACTTATTAATCAAGTTAAACAGTTTATCTAAACACATTCTCTGTGATAGTTTCTTAAAGTTAATATATTCGAGAAACCTCTATTGAGCAACTATTATGTGTTAGATACTTGACTAGGTACCAAGGAGAATACTGTTTTAAATGGCAGTAGCTTATTAATAATAAGGGTACTTAATACTACAATGTGAGAAGGGCAATATATTTTTAGAGACACAGATGACAAACACAAAATGCAGAGGAAGGAGGATGGAGGTGGAAGAGGGAAGACTCTTCAATAGGGAAGACTGACTGACATGGGGACAAGCCTGGGGTTATGAAGGACTTAGGAAACTCTTGCAATAGTTCAGGTAAGAGATAAAGAGGATGGCAGATATTTATACCAACTTACTTCACAGACAAATAGGAACCCATCCGATAGTAACTTCCTGTATAAGACTATTGTGTCTACTTTCTCCCTAGCCCCTATATTCTTCATCTTGTGAAGGGCCTTGTGGCACTGAGAGTTCTGAATCTTCACTATCTCTCTATCTTAGGTTCCTGTCAATCAGAATTTACATGTGCCCTGTTATCTCTAATCTTAAAAAATAACTAACCAATCTGCCAATCCACCAGCCAGTGAACTTTCACTGTTCCCACAAAACTCTTATAATTGACACCTTCGAGGAATTATTGGCACTTGCCATTCATTCACATCTCGACTGGCAGAAATCTGCCTCTGACCACACAAACTGCTCCCATCTATTGTTACTGAAGACTTTTGTGTCCCAAAATCCAGTGTGCACATTCATCCTTTACTTTGGTGGTTTCATAGCATTGGCCACTGTTGAACATTTTCTACTACTTGAAACACCGTCTTCCCACAACACCACATTTTCCTACTTTTCTTGCTAATTATTCCCATTGTTGTCAGATATTTTACTGCCTTTTCTTCCTCTTCCTCACAGATGTTTGTTGTCACTCTGTTCACTTTCCACAGTGAATGCGTATCCTTTCTCAAGGCTAGCTATTTTTATTTATATGTGCAGACTCTGAAGTCTTGCCTCCAGTTTAATTCTCCCTCTTTTTAACCCCTAGCATCTTTGAATCAATATATTAAATATTAACACATACTTTTTTTCTCTTAAAACTTGCTGATTCACCAATATATCCTATCTTTCCTGGTGCTCAAACTGGAAAGTTCGGCAAAATCTTCGATTTTTCTTTCTTCTTTTGTGACTATATCCAATAAATCACTTACACTTAAACTTATTTATTGAGAACGTATTATATACCCTCAGGGATTCAAAGCCTGAGATCTTCAGGATGGTAATAAATTAGTTACGTGAAAGGTGTGGAGAGAGTGTTTCAAGCAGAGGAGAAAACATTTGCATAGGTGGGAAAGAGTTTGTCAGAAGGCCAATATAAAAACAGAAATCTGTTTGCATCTCTCTGTGCTTAAAACCTTAAATTCTTAATGTGGATAATAAAGCTCTTCAGGCTCTGACCTTGACTCTTCTCAGGCCCATCGCATTTTCTGGCCCTTCACTCTTTTTACTCCTGTCACACTGGATTTCCTTTGGCTCCTGCAATGCTGCAGGTTCTAACTTCAGACCCTTCCACAAGCTCTTTCCTTAGCTGCAGGGAAAGATCTCATTGCACTTTCTCCTTTATCTGGCTAGTTCAGACTTATCCCTCAGGCCTTTGCAAGCAGGCTTTCCTTGGCTGGAATTACATCCTCACTTCTGGGCAAGGGAAAGACCCACACGAACCCCTGTGCTCCCCTTTTTAAAATAAATAACTGGCTTTTCTCTTGTTTAGTGTCAATCTTCCATGTTAGACTATATGGAAGTCCTTGATGAGGACAGACCCCTTGTCTGTATTTCTTTTTAACCTTTTATCTTCAGTGCCTTGTACTATTCCTGTCATATTGTAAATACTCAATAAGAATGTGGGTGAAAATGGAATGGATAAATAGATTCCAGGATTTTGAAAGAGAGGCAGATATCCAAGGTCATGGCCATCTTATTCCCGGCTGATAACCTACCCATATTGATGGTCTGTTTTATGTGGAAATAATACTGCAATCAATTTGAAAAATTTTGCATTTAAATTTAAGAGTCGCCTGTAATCCCAGCACTTTAGGAGGCCAAGGTGGGTGGATCCCTTGAGCTCAGGAGTTCAAGACCAGCCTGGGCAACATAGGGAAACCTTGTCTCTCTAAAAAAAAAAAAAAAAAAAAAAAAAAAAAAAAAAAAAAAAAAAAAAAAATGGCAAAAATTAGCTGGGAATGGTGGTGCATTCTGTAGGTCCCAGCTATTTGGGGGACTAGGCAGGTGGATTGCTTAAGGCCGGGGAAGCAGAGGTTGCAGTGAGCTGGGATCGTGCCACTGCGTCCAGCCTGGCACCAGAGCAAGACCTGTCTCAAAAAAAAAAAAAAAAAAAAAAAAGAGTCCCATAATCTTTCTGTAGTATCTTCTCATTAAAAAAAAAAAAATAAAACACAAAACTTCTTGCTCTCTCAAACCCCATATCATTTCTATTGTTCCCCTTGACATAAAACTCCTCAAATAGCTGCCTATAGTTTTTGTCACTTCTGCTTGTTCCATTAATCAATTTCAATGGGATTTTGTGTCTCTCATTCAACAGGAAGTACTCTTTTCAATGTCTGTCATAACCCATATCTTGCAAACTCAATGGTCCATGTAGCGTTTACTCAGGAGAATTGATGTTGTTCAACATTTCTTTTTTTCCTGGAAACATTTTCTTTGGGCTCTTTCTTAGTTCTCCTCACAACTCACTGCTCTTCATTCTTTTGCTGGATTAACTTCAACTTCCCAAACATCAAGTATTGGGGTGACCTAGGGCTCGGTCTTCAAGTTTTCCCTCTCTCTGTTTTCTTATCCAATCGTAGGGCTTTACAAAGCATCTATTCCTAGCAGAGTTCCAATTTTATATGTCTAGCCCTGATCTCAATCCTGAATCCCAGACTTTCCTATTGAATTTTCAACTCGACACCTGCCTTTAGATGTTAATTAGACATTGCAAATCTAACACCTCAAAAACTGAGTTTTTGAATTTCCTCTGAAAATCTGTTCCTCCAGAAGTCTTTCCCATCTCAGTAAATGGAGTTTATTCTGCTAGTTGCTCAATCCAAACATCTTGAAGTCATTCTTTACTCCTCTCTTGCTCTCACATCCCACATCCCATCCATGCAAATCCTACGTGCTCTGGTTTTGAAATATGTCTAGAACTCTGCCCACTCCTCATTGCCTTCACCCTAGGAAAGTAATCTAACTGGTTTTCCTGATCTCATTCTTGTCCCACAAAACCTGCTTCCTCCTTCTGCACAGCAGCAAGTGTAATCTTTTACAGAAGTTTGCCTGGTCCTGGCTTCCCATCTCAATCCATCCTTAACATGGCCTTCAAGGTCCTGTGTAATCTTTTCACAGCCTTTCTTTCTGACTTTATCTCATCCATTCCAAATATTTTGCATGGTCTGCTTTTTTTTTTTTTCCTTATATTTTTGGCAGTGGAGTGGGGCTGTGGCGGGGGTGGCCTTGGACACCCTTTCCAGCTGTTAACATGGCTTACTCTTTCCTTGAAGTCTGTTCAAGTGTCACTTTATCTGAGAGTCCTTCCATTAACACCTCATCAAAATAGAATCTTCCATCACTTGGTGTTTCACCCTCCTTAACCTCGTAACACTTGCCATCACTTGACATGTTGTATATTTCTTTATTTATTTTAGATAGTAGGCACATAAATTATTTCAATCAGAATTATAAGTAGAATTTACACCTATGATCCAAATTCAGAAGACCTGTTCTGTTTCCTTTTACTTGACTCAGACAAGGCAAAAAACTGAAAGCTTTTTCATAATATGTGTACTGTTCTTCAGATAACATATTGCCAAGAACAGTTAATTACATAATAGAATTATATGGTTTCTTCCTGTTGCTGACAATTTAGACTTTTTTCATGTCTGTTCTTATGATTTTTTTCTAGATTACCCTGATTATTTGTACTTATTTAAACTGATGGGCTCATTTCTTTTATTCCTCCAACTTAGGGCTTCCTTAAAGTTTGCTTTGCATAAAGAAGGAGCAGTGGTACTGTCAGTAACTTAGTTTTCTAAGGCAGTCTGAGAAATTCTAAGAGAGTTTACCTCGCTGTTTTAACATCATAACATTTTCAAAACAACATAACATAGCAAAAATAATTTGTAAAGAGTTACACAGTAATTTCCTAACAGCCTTCGACACCATGTGCCAGCTGGTGCTCTCAGGGTGAATGACTGGGTAATGGCTCAGTTCTCAGGGAGAAGAAAATGAATATCTAAGCAAGTTTTTTGTTTTGTTTCGTTTTTAAGTGCAATTAAATTCCCTTTAGGCAGACACTTCGTTTTGTTCAAGGCTGTTTTCCCTGGGCCTAGGATTGTGTCTCACATTTTGTGGGTGATGTTAAATATTAATATGCACTGAATTAAATGAGTGAATAAATGAATAAAAATAAGCAAAAGGAGTTCACATAAATAGAGAAGCAACATAGTTTTCTGGAAAGAGGTTTACATAAAGTCTGAGGAGACCTAGGTTTTAAGCCTTGACCAAGATAAGCATGCCACAACGTCTGTTCCTTAAGTAGTAAAATGGAAATAATGAGACCTCATAAGATGGGTGTGAGGATTCAGTGAAAGAACGTGAACTAGGTTGCACACACTGGATACCAGATGAAAGTTAAGTTTTTTTATCAGCCCCCACAACACCTCTTTTTCTTTTTTAGGTCATTACACTGATTTGTCTCCTTCTAGATAGGTAATCAAGTAATCATTTTTGTTGCTAAGTTCATTGTTATTAGGGATCGTAATACCTGAATGCATCTTCAAGGATCAAATAACACCATGCATGGTAAAAAATTCTGAAGCCTAATAAACATTCTAAAGCTTATGCATTATTATTATTTGGTAAGGTTGCTAAATTTCTATTATCTATAAATAACAGGATGTTATGTGATAGTCACACTCTATTCAATATGCTCTAGGTTCCTTAAGGATATTAATTTAATTTGCAATATTTCCAACCTTTTCCTACCTTTGCAAATCACTCTTCTTTCATGGCCCCTTCTATTCCCTTAACAAGTCATGTTTAAGAGGAGCAGCTCTGATTTGGGTCAAGGTAAAAATAAAGGCTTCAAGAATACTTAATTTTTCAACAATATTAAAAATTAGAATATTTAATGGGAAGAATAATAGTATTAAATTGGAACTGAATGGGAATGCTTATTATTATGGATAATTTCTTCTTTGGTTACTACATGGTTTCTTGTCCTCAGCATTGTTGACATTTAGCACTAGATTATTCTTTGTTGGGGATGAGGGTTGACTTTCGCATTGTAGGATGTTTAGTGGCATTCCTGGCCTCTACCCATTAGAAGCCAGTGGCACCCTCCCTGCTATGACAACCACAAATGTCTTCAGATATTGCTAAATCTATTCTGTGTAGGTTGGGGGAGGGAGATAAATAGCTCCCCATTGAGAACATTGAGTTACAGGAAGCAGAGGATGCACTAAAGAGAGTTTTCCAAGTGAAAGGTTTCCTCCAACCCTTAGAACAAGGAGTTGATTTAAGCCAGATCTGAGATCAGAGAGCCATTCTAGTATCAAATCATTTTCTTTCACTTCCTCTTGCTTAGTGGCAATACACTCAATGTGGTTTTAGGGTAGGCTGACTTTGGTTCCAGTTTCCTAGAACTGGCAGAGTTTACAGTTGATATTCTGGTGTAATTATTATAATGCTACCTTTTAGTTTCAAGACTTATTGTTTGGACAATCAGTTATATGCTCACCTTAGCCTGTGTGGTGACCACTATTTTAGATGCTGGAGCTTAGTGATAAAAAACATACGTACTCTCTTTTAGAGTCCCTTTGGAGTCCATTTGGAGATCACATTACAGTAGGGAGAAAGAAAATAAATAAATGTATTATGTAATGTAGCTAGTTACAAGTATTAAAATGCAAAACAAGGAGCTAGTTACAAGTGCCACTAAATGGAAAACAAGGAACTGGGGTGACAGGAGGGATCTAGGATAATTCTTTAAATAATGTAGTTGGGAAGACCTCTTCCAACAGCATCATTTGAGTGGAGACCAAATGTGTGTGAATATGGATTGCACTTCTCATGGCTTTTTCTGATCTAGATTTAATTTAAAGCTAAATCTTCAGTTTTCCATACATATGAATTCATACATTTGAACCTTCATTCATGCATATGAATCTTCTAGACGAATCTAGTTTTTGTATGTGGCCTGAGGATTATATAGGGAAGGGAAAGAGGAAGGAACTGTGGAAAAAATGCTTATGTAATTATGACTAACAACTGGGTGCAGGTACTTGGAAAGGGACTATGCCCATG
This sequence comes from Rhinopithecus bieti, assembly GCF_001698545.2. Lineage (NCBI taxonomy): Eukaryota > Metazoa > Chordata > Mammalia > Primates > Cercopithecidae > Rhinopithecus > Rhinopithecus bieti. The sequence goes on from NW_016826000.1 coordinate 220,984, forward strand.
AAAAGTCCCAAAGCTTAAGCTTTATGAGCTTCATGGTGAATCCATTACTTACTGGAGTTAGAGATCAGCAAGGGACAGGGGGCAGAAGCCCTCACTGGAATCAATGAGTGGGCACTTTCTTGAAGGGCCGGCACCCCCTCCAGCAACCAGTGAGTGTGGAGGGGCTGAAGAGAGAGTGGGGCATCTTGAGACATCACTAGTAAGCCAAGTCACATGCTTTTGCATAAAATTGAGTATTCCCAATGTATTGTGGTTTGGTTGTGCTGCCCCTACCCCTCAAATATTACTACAGCATTTTATTGTGTGCCAGCAATTGGGTGTCATTTTGTGAGACAGTCCACAAAGGAAGTTTTGAGGAATAAGTGGTTTTAAAAGTGCCATTAATGTTTCTAATGATAGCTGACAGGTAGTTAGCCTGAATAATATTCTAACCAAGTGACTTGAGCAATTAAGACTGTCCTGTAAAAGTAAAGGATGCTTCATTTGATAAGAAAAGTGTAGTTTCCATGCAGTTTATTCCATTAAAATGAGCTGCTCCATTATAAGCAGATTCAGAAGTTCTTTGTTCTTTCTCTTAAACCCCATAGATTCAAACTGTGGTCCTATTTGAAATCTGTCAGCTGAGGTTTTAACCATAACACCAGTCTTATCTTTTCAAAAGGATTGGATCAAAGTAGCTTAGTTTTCATCTGAGTTTAACAGGGAAAATGGCCTGTGGCTGTCACTCTGTAATGAGAACTTTCCCAAGTGGCCAGCACTAAAGAAATACAGTGATGTTTTGACTTTGTGTTTGTTATCATCAGACCTTCCAATCTCTAAATATATACACACGCAAAAAATCATAACTCTTTAGAGAAGTGATTCAAGAGTAGTATAATTCATTATTTTACCTATGAGAAGAGCTTAATGAGAACTAAATAGGTCTTCAAACTAGGTCAAAATCAAAGATGTGACTCATGTTCTATATCCTTAAGCATTAAACCCTACTGCAAAGAAGCAATGCATCATGAGAATAGATTGCTTATGTTCATAACAGGCTGCCTCACTAGATCCTAAAATGGGAAAGGACAAATCAAATTTAAGCATTTGCATAAAATTTGAAGAATGGGATTTTTCTATAAGCTTTAAACTAATATTTCTGCTAATAAACCAAAACTGCAAGCATTCTCATATTTTAAAATGTTATCAACCAGGGTAAGAGATGTTAGTAGTTTTAAATTTTTTTTCTAATGGAAGTATGCCTTTTAATACATAAGGGATGTGAAGATGTTTGTTCTTGTCTTTTTTTCTTTTCAAAAACTTGGAGAAGCTGGGTGTTTATTTTTACTTGGAATATTGTTTTACCCATATTTCAGTTTGTAAAATACATTAATAAACTGAATTTTGGAAGTATCTTATACTAGTGCAAGTATTGGTTTTATCAGTATACTGTGCATGTGCATCTGAGTGAGAAGTGGATTGAAAAATTGAATGAGATTACAATAGCCACTTGAAGGAAGGTCAATTAGTCTTCCTAGATGGGGAAAAACGTTTGGGATTTCTTTGAATAATTTTTAAAACAGATTATTTGCATATATATATGTGTGTGTGTATATATATTTATGGACATAAATTACTTTTATGTTGATACTTCTACAATTCTTCAAATAACTAAAATATCACATTGTCATATAATGGTGCTAGATGTAGAATTTGTATTTGGGTCTATAATTTAACATATGTTTTCTCTAAAATTAAAAAAGCGAATACAACCCTGTCAACTTAGTATCTATATTAAATTTTGAGGTGTTGAAAAAAGCAAAGTAGGAGGCTGAGCAAGATGGCCGAATAGGAACAGCTCCAGTCTCCAACTCCCAGCACGAGTGACACAGAAGACCGGTGATTTCTGCATTTTCAACTGAGGTACTGGGTTCATCTCACTAGGGAGTGCCGGACAATCGGTGCTGGTCAGCTGCTGCAGCCCGACCAGCGAGAGCTGAAGCAGGGTGAGGCACTGCCTCACCTGGGAAGCGCAAGGGGGAAGGGAATCCCTTTTCCTAGCCAGGGGGACTGAGACACACAACACCTGGAAAATGGGGTAACTCCCACCCCAATACTGCGCTTTAAGCAAACGGGCACACCAGGAGATTATATCCCATACCTGGCTGGGAGGGTCCCACGCCCACGGAGCATCCCTCATTGCTAGCACAGCAGTCTGCGATCTAACCGCAAGGCAGCAGCGAGGCTGGGGGAGGGGCGCCCGCCATTGCTGAGGCGTAAGTAGGTAAACAAAGCC
>NW_016826000.1:226435-231182 GCF_001698545.2 Rhinopithecus bieti
ACCATGGAATACTATGCAGCCATAAAAAAGGATGAGTTTGCGTCCTTTGTAGGGACATGGATGCAGCTGGAAACCATCATTCTTAGCAAACTATCACAAGAACAGAAAACCAAACACCGCATGTTCTCATTCATAGGTGGGAACTGAACAATGAGATCACTTGGACTCGTGAAGGGGAACATCACACACCGGGGCCTATCATAGGGAGGCGGGAGGGGGGAGGGATTGCATTGGGAGTTATACGTGATATAAATGACGAATTGATGGGTGCTGATGAGTTGATGGGTGCAGCACACCAACATGGCTCAAGTATAGATAGGTAACAAACCTGCATGCTATGCACATGTAACCTAGAACGTAAAGTATAATAATTAAAAAAAAAAAAATTTGAGGTTTTTTGGTATAATTAGGATTACTATGTGATTCAGATAAAAACTTATTTATACAATTAAATTTATTGTATAATAAAGTGTTAAAGTGTTTTATTGTAAATTCAAAAATAGGACACAAAATGTTAAAAAAAAGTAAGGGCTTTTATTAAATAAATTACTTCTTTTCTTTACACATCAATCTTTGAGGCATAGACTATTACTTCCTTTTCTATATCTATTCCTTCCTTTCCCTTTGTAACAGAATCCCGGATTCTAAGTGGACACAAACGCTAAGCTAAAAAATGATTACTTTTCCCACAGTCCCTTAAAGCTTGGTCTAATTAAGTTCTAGTTAATGAGATGCAAACTGTTACATAGTGCTCTGGAAAGTTTTCTTAAAAAGGAGAGGTCATGCATCTCTTCTGCCCTTTAAGCAACTAATTGGCATAAGATGTGATGGCTGAAGTTCTAGGAGCAACATTCGTTGATATGGCTGAAGACCACATCCCAAAAGTGGCAGAGAAGCGAGTTTGAAGGGGTTAGTTCTCTACTGACTATATGGAATAGCTCTACTAACCTTAAACCATCAACCTCAGGAATTCTTTTATGTAAGGGAGAAATAAACTTCCATTTAGGTTGAATCACTGTTTTATATTATTACTTTTTCTTATGTGGTCCAATTCCATCTCAAATGATATACAACACAATTATTGAAATAATACATTAATATCATATTTAATTGCATGAGGAAATTCAGGTAAATATATTGGACAAATTAATTTATTAATAAACAAATAAATAAACCAAACCATTAGCAGCATTTTTTATTTTTACTTTCTTCTTTATACTCTTCTGTATTTTTAAATTTTCTAAAATGGATAGGTAACACTAAAAATAACATATTTGTACCTGAAGTTTGCATACATGGTTGCTCACTGCCTTATAAAAAATATGTTGGCTTGGAAGTGCAGAATATTGATTTGGGATACTTTCTTTTACATATTGGCAAATCAATGTCTACAATGATTGTTTTAATTTAATTTTCTCTGAAGCCAACAACATAAAAAGAGTGCTCATTTTGTTGCTTTATAACATAACACAAAGTAGTCCCTTTAAATTGAATAACTTGACTATATATCAAGAACATGATTTTTAACTGTCATTGAAAATTTGTTTCCTCCCTACAAAAATTATTGGTGAACAAATGATAATCTTAACTAGACTTGTAAAATAAATAGAGGCATCAGGATGATGCTAAGATTTTTAGCCTAAGCAACTATATGTATAGAATATGCTCTGATGGGGAAGACCAAGAGAGGGACAGGATACTCCAAACTAAACTTTGAAGAGGTATCCAAAATTTAGTCCTGGATATGTTAAGTATGAGATTACTGTTAGAAATCTAAGTGGAGATATTTCATGGGGAATTAGATATATGAATCTGGAATTCAAGAAAGAGGCTTGAGCCAAAGATTTAAATCTGGGGGTCATCTTCTTTAGACGATATTTAAAATCATGAGTTGGGTGAGATCATTATCTCAATGAACTTATAAAGAGAAGAGATGAGAAAAAGTGAGGCAAGAGATAAACTAAGTGTTAGGAAGGATAACATGATAAACTACGTCAAATGTTGATGATAGGACAAAGAAATTTGGCAGACATATTTAGCATGTGTACATCAACGGGCACCTTAGCAGGAGTGTTTTGGTAAGGGACAGGGGATAAAGCCTGAAAGAAGGAGGGAAAGTGGAGGAGAGGAAAGTTGGAGAGAATAAATACAGATTATCTTTTCATGGAGTTTTGCTTTAAACAAGAGGTGAGAAATGAGGCAGTAGTTGGCATAGAAAGTGAGGTCAGGATAAAATGTTACTTCGTTTTGTTCTAATATGTGAAATATGACAACAAATTTTTATGCTAGTAGCAATGATTCAGGAGAAAGAAAAATTAATGATGTAAGAGACAGAAAGGAGAAGGGCTGGGGCTATGTCCGTGGAGGGGATGTAATTAAGCATGCATGTGGAGAGTCCGCTGCAGGAAAGAGAACAGAGAGGTCACTGGTAGGAACAGGTAGAAAGGTAAGTTAAAGGAACGCAGATACTGGTAGGTGGGTAGATGTAGGGGTGCAATAGTGGAGGCTCTTCACTGATTACTTCAATGTTACTCAGTGAATTGAGAAGTAAGGTCATTAGCAGAGAGTGAAGGTGGGATTGGAGGTGTTTGAGGTTTGAGGAAACAAGATCAGGCTGAAATATTAGGTTATTGTAGTGGAGACTGAATGGGTCCTGGAAACAGTGTGAATGGCCAGCAGCATTAGGGTCCACTGGGGGTTGTGGTCAGAAATATGAAGTGGAGTCAGTGAGCATGGTGTGTGTTTTTTTCCAGTCACTTTCACTTTCATTTTCAGCTGAGTGTAGGCATGAAGTAGGATAAAAATTGGACCTAACCTGGATTAGCCAAAGGAGTATGAGCAAGAAATGATCAAGAAAATGTGAAAGTGATTGTAGTGGATGTCCATGGAATTTAAGCCAAGCAAGGAGAGAAGGAGGCATATTCAGTGGGTGAGATTTAAAGTCAATAGATTGAAAATCCCAGTTGGATGGAAATATTGTAGGAGTTGGGATATTAAAGGGAATGAATTAGAAAGATGGGAGTGAATGCCTCAGGTATAACTATAGGAATAGCTAAGATAGGATGGAAGACAAGTCCACTGGAAGATTTCAAGGAACTGAGAAAAAGCAAATTTTGAAGCTTGAATTTTGCATGCAATTTTACAAACTTTCTAATTTTGTCTTTTTAAAATTAAGACTTTCTTAATATCACAGCATAGGAGTTACAGAGTTATAGCTATACAATTATGTAAACATCTGTTTAGGGACAAGAATAGGATACAGGTATCTGAACTTTTTTTTTCTAGAAATAAAGAGCTAGAAAGTGACACCATTCTAGTTAATTCTGGTGTTGGTATGATTTTTTAAAGAGTTTAAATACTTGGAATTGTCACTATCAACTATCTGTAATCTTCAAAAATGGCTACTTGATGTAGTTGAACCTAATACGTGTACTTGTATGCACGCAGTTATGTATATGCATCAGTATGGCAAAAATTCTCAAACAAAAGTAACAAAACTCAGTCTGATATTATGTTTGCAGGAATAGGCTTTCTGGAAAAGATATCTTCTGAGTTTCCCTTTTAAGGGGAAGAAAAATTAAGGCAGAGCAGGTAGGGAAGGAATGGCTTTCATTTTACACTTTTATAGTCTTTCTCCCTGGGCTCATTCTCAACAGACTCATTATCACAAGCTAGATGTCACTAATGTTTTTAACATTTTGGTTATAAAAATAATAAGCACAAATTTGTTTTCAAAAGATGCAGACAATATAAAATGTACACAGGAGAATAGGAAAGTTACCTTTTCTTTTCTTTCGCAAACTTCAACTGTTTTCCCAGAGGTAACCTGTACAAAACGCTTTCTATGTATTCTAAAATCGCCTTTCCATGCATTGGCCTGTATCTACCTATACATATAAATGCATCTCTCCTCCTTTTCTTCATATTATCACAAAAATGGGAAAACAACATGACGTGTTTTTCAATCTGAATTTTTTATTTAGTGATATATCTTATAGATCTTTTTGCATCAACACATATAGTATGACTGCATTGTACTCAATAGTATTAACATACAACCATTTTTTAAAATTTTGCTCTTTTTTATGTTCTAGGGTACATGTGCACAATGTGCAGCTTTGTTATGTATGTATACATGTGCCATGTTGGTGTGCTGCACCCATTCACTCGTCATTTACATTAGGTATATCTCCTAATGCTATCCCTCCCCCGTCCCCCGACCTCACAACAGGCCCCGGTGTGTGATGTTCCCCTTCTTGTGTCCAAGTGTTCTCATTGTTCAATTTCCACCTATGAGTGAGAACATGCGGTGTTTGGTTTTCTGTTCTTGTGATAGCTTGCTGAGAATGATGGTTTCCAGCTGCATCCATGTCCCTACAAAGGACATGAGCTCATCCTTTTTTATGGCTGCATGGTATTCCATGGTGTATATGTGCCACATTTTCTTAATCCAGTCTGTTATTGATGGACATTTGGATTGGTTCCAAGTCTTTGCTATTGTGAATAATGCTGCAATAAACATACATGTGCATGTGTCTTTATAGCAGCATGATTTATAATCCTTTGGGTATATACCCAGTAATGGGATGGCTGGGTCAAATGGTATTTCTAGTTCTAGATCCTTGAGGAATCGCCACACTGTCTTCCACATTGGTTGAACTAGTTTACAGTCCCACCAACAGTGTAAAAGTGTTCCTATTTCTCCACATCCTCTCTAGCACCTGTTGTTTCCTGATTTTTTAATGAT